>NC_080473.1:18740000-18822500 GCF_030265055.1 Doryrhamphus excisus | reverse complement strand
CTATCGAGAGTGATCTAGTAAAGTGTACAGTATTCCTGTGTATTTCTCCTTCCTATTTAGGGTGTATATCAGTACAGTGGATCCCTGCATCTTGAGGACATTATGTATTGTTGAATTTTTTGGAAAGATCTGCCATCAGTGTGTGTTCACCATCTCCATAACCGACCACAAACGCCGACCTCACTCAGCAAAAGCAACTCACCGTGTACTAGAACTGCAGCACACGCCTATGTGGCCTCACTTTCAACCCGCAAGGCATGCTAGGACACCCATGCACACGCCTCTCCAACAGGAGGCTACCCAGCAAGCGCTGTGGGTTATAAACGTATAAAATAGTAATGTTGTGTATGTGGGCATTTATTTCCACACCTCCACATTATGTGTTATTTTTGTCGCGCCGTGAGTGAGGGAGGTGTTTGCTTTGATAAAGTCCTGTTGCTATGTGTTAAAATAGTGAGAATCTAGTGTCAGGTGTGTAGATGTAGTAGATCTAGTGTGGATAGAGTAGCGCTTCCTTGATGACTCAGCAGTAAAATAAGGTCATTTACCTGCCAGGCTCCCTTGGAATCTGTTTTCTGTTCTCCCTTTGTGGTCTCAGCTTGAGATGAAATTCACACTTGGCTACTCAGGCAGCGCCTGAAAGAAGGTTTCCATAAGTTAGGGTAGGAAATGTACACGGGGCTGGGGGGGGGCTAGGCAAAGTGCTCTATCAGTCCAGTGCTGTCACTCAGGCGTTACAGTCTCTAAAGTTTGCTGTGCATCCTTCCAGTCAGGTGGAATCCCTCAAGATAAGGATCGCTACTCGTGGAGAGGAAGGGTACAAGCTCTTTGATGATGTACTGCATCATTGCAGTACACAGTATTTCTTGTAGTCCGACTCAAAGTCTTCATCCATGCTACTGGTGTCGGCCATCTTCTTGCCGTCAGTCCTTGGCAGGAAGTGGGAATAATTGACTTCCTGTTGCTCATAGAAGAGGATATAGGCTGAGTCCGTGTCGATCTCTGCAGAATGCACTTCCTGGAAAAGAAACAAGATGGCCGTTTCAAACCATGTTTGCTGTCCTGACCACATTGTTACCCTTTGTTGTTCCTCCACGCACCACATACTACACCGTCTTTCCTGCACATACTACACCGTCTTTCCTGCACATACTACACCGTCTTTCCTCCACATACTACACCGTCTTTCCTGCACATACTACACCGTCTTTCCTCCACATACTACACCGTCTTTCCTGCACATACTACACCGTCTTTCCTCCGCATACTACACCGTCTTTCCTCCGCATACTACACCGTCTTTCCGCCACATACTACACCGTCTTCCCGCCACATACTACACTGTCTTTCCTCCACATACTACGCCGTCTTTCCTCCACATACTACACCGTCTTTCCTCCACATACTACACCGTCTTTCCCCCGCATACTACACCGTCTTTCCTCCACATACTACGTCGTCTTTCCGCCACATACTACACCGTCTTTCCTCCACATACTACACCGTCTTTCCCCCACATACTACACTGTCTTTCCACATACTACACTGTCTTTCCACATACTACACCGTCTTTCCCCCACATACTACACTGTCTTTCCACATACTACACTGTCTTTCCACATACTACACCGTCTTTCCGCCGCATACTACACTGTCTTTCGTCCACATACTACACCATCTTTACACATACTACACGTCTTTCCGCATACTCCACTGTATTTCACATACTACGGCATCTTTCCGCCACATACTACACCGTCTTTCCCCCACATACTACGCCGTCTTGCGTCCACATACTACACGTCTTTCCGCATACTCCACTGTATTTTCCACATACTACACGTCTTTCCGCATAATCCACTGTATTTTCCACATACTACACCATCTTGCCGCATACTTTACTGTATTTTCCACATACTACACCATCTTTCCACATACGCTACTGTATTTCCCCGCATACTACACTGTCTTTTTACATACTCTACTGTATTTTTAACACACTACACTGTGTTTTCCACATACCATACAGTATTTTCCACATACTCTACTGTATACAGTATGTGACTCAATGAGCTCCCTCCGAGCACAACATTCTGATTGACACCTTATTCCATCCAGTGATTCTCAGCTGGTAGTTCTGGTGCTGCTCTTCTGGATGGAGAGGTCAGATGTTGTTCCAGGCATCTGCTGGAGCCATCCACCCAGCTGGGGAATGACTGCCCCCCGCACCCCCATCACTACAGCTCCTCCTTCAGTGTTCAGTCTTGCGGACGTTGCTATGGTTATGATACATCTATCACTACTGCTGTTATCACTAGTTATCACCACTAGCCAGGCTGTTTGGTAATCCACGTCATTGTTATCGTTTAGGGCCCTATTTAACTGTGGCTCAATAAACAAGTGGAGCCCCATCTCTTTCAAACTGCAGATGTTCTTCTCAATATTCCACAACACCATACCAACTGGATGTTCTCCACAACGGGCGGTGTCTGCCACTGATTGTGGTAACCTCGGGCCATATTTGGTAAAGACATTGCGCTACACTATTCCTGTCACCTGCTTGTGCTCCTCCATGTATGCCTATCCTTACCGAGCTTCTCTTGTCTGAGGCATTCACTTAGTATCTTCTTCATGTATTCTTGGGGGCCTGTTCTTTCCTCCTTGTGACACTCACAAGACCCTCTTTTCCTTTTGTGTAAAGCCTATACATTTCTATATGACTGTATACTGTATATAATGGCTTGATTATGCAGAGTGATTGACGTTACTATCAGTGTGGCACGTACCTTACAGCTGCTATCATTGTAACAGTACCATTTCCCATTGGGGTTTTTGGCATAGGTTACATAGTGGCCTCCACCCATAATTCCTGAATGGCACTGTGGAGGCAGAAGACATTTCAGAAGAAAAGACAAAACAGTGCAAGAAACATCAAAGAACACTTTGCACATTACAACCAAGCAACAATGGAAAACGGAAAAATGAAGCAGCACTATTTAAGAGAAAAAAATGAAGTGCATATGGAAAGGAATCGTTGACTGGTTTTAGAGACACGGTACCCCACATTCCCTTGAAAGTGAACGATGAAGAGTACTTACCGATATTGCATAGAGGTTGTAGATGGAGTCCAAACACTTGCTTTCTTTGCAGGTTATCAAAGGGCTGTCTGTGCTGCAGTCTGTGGTTATGCCATTTATCCTGATCACATCAGTGTGTCTTGTGGAATCGGATGCTACAAACGGCTCTTCCGGATCCTCCTTTGTAGGTGCACTTCTGGAAGCCTCGTCCTGTAGTCTGTGGTCCTGTGGCTCAGCCTCAGCAGCTTCCTGCAGGCACTCATTGCTATCCGAGAGGCCGTGCCTGTTGCTCTGCTGAGGCACATGCTTGTGGCTTGCGCTGCTAGTTTTGGGGCTGCTTGAGGGGCTGCTGTTCCTGCTCAGGGAAGATGGGGACCCTCTGCTCAAGGCAGGAGAAGCTGTTGGGAAACAACAGGAAGAACGTCTCTAAATGGTCACTATTCGAAATTGTATGTGAATGCCTCAATTGACAGAAATGCTGTTGAATTTGAAGATGAGCTCAAGCTGAACGGAAATGCTGTAGAAATGGTTCAATCTTGAAATGTAGAATGACTGCAGGAATAGTATGGAAGATGAGAGGAAGCAGAATTGAATAGTATAGTACTGAATACAGTGGGTTGCAAAAGTATTCATACCCATGAGCAATACTCGATTTCTTGGCACAAAACAAAGGAAAGGTGTGTTTCTCTTTTTTACATGAGAGGAAATAGCACAAACATGACAATGTATCACTGATTTCGTTCTGAAGCTTTCTGAACTAGCAATATATTTTTTTAGATAGATTTTTAGAACTTTAGTGCAATGGTATGAATACTTTTGCAACAATTAAATACAGACTTATGCAATCTATCTATAGTCAAGGGTACTTATGAACAAAAACAGTGATGGATTGTCATGTTTGTGTTATTTCCCTTCATGTAAACAGGAGAAACACACTATTCCTTTGTTCTGTGCCGAGAAGTCGAGTGTTGCTCATGAATATGAATGCTATGAATACTTTTGCAACCCACTGTAGTTCAAATGTTGAAACGTAGAATAGTAATATCTAGCACAATAGTGGCGTTGATATACAGTATGTGTCTACCCATGAACATGGCAAAAAATGAGTCTGCTAACATTAGCATGCTAACACTTAGCATGATAGCGTTAGCTTAGCGTGATAAGTGTTTATGAATGTGTTTACCCATGAAAATAACAAAAAATGCTTATATACTAATTTTAACATGCCAACAATACTAACATGCTAACATTAGTATGCTAACACCCCTTTGTCTCCTCTTCTTGCTTTTGCATATTATAGCTATACTTAAACATCATTAAGATGTTCAAAAGGTCAATTGTAGATACTTTTCAATTGGTCTTAAGATTTTGATCAGGTCTGTATAGTGCACGGGCGGCACGGTGGTCTAGGGGTTAGCGCGCAGCTAGGAGACTAGGGTTCAATCCCACCCTCGGGCATCTCTGTGTGGAGTTTGCATGTTCTCCCCGTGCATGCGTGGGTTTTCTCCGGGTACTCGGTTTCCTCCCACATTCCAAAAACATGCTAGGTTAATTGGCGACCCCAAATTGTCCATAGGTATGAATGTGAGTGTGAATGGTTGTTTGTCTATATGTGCCCTGTGATTGGCTGGCGACCAGTCCAGGGTGTATCCCGCCTTACGCCCGAAGACAGCTGGGATAGGCTCCAGCACCCCCCGCGACCCTCGTGAGGAAAAAGCGGTAGAAAATGAATGAATGAATGTATAGTGCACCTTGCTCCTCCTGCTCTATACCCTATTTCTCCTAATAGTAGTGATGTGGCCAAATGCCGCTTCCTGTCCACCACCCATTCTGCTCCCCTACAAGGTAAACTTAAATGTCTTATTTTCTCGACTGTATTGGGTGATAGGAGTATAAAGGTGACTATAGGGGTGTTATGTTATGTCTAGAGGGCTTATAAATAGGTTTTCAATGCCATGTGACAAAAATATTTCATTTCTAAAGAAGTGGCCCTACTTCTGATTACTGTATTATGAAAGTTGATGAGAGTGCTAAGATGGTAGCGTGTAGAACAGATGAGGAGTGAGAGAGTCCATGTTCTCTCCCTTCAGCAAGTACTTACAGTGTGAGTGAAGGAAGCTCTGGTCAAAGTCTCTGGGAACCAAGAACGTGCTGGGGTCAAACTCCTCCCTTGGGAACTTAACAATCTTTTGTGATTTGATCCAACGGCCATTGACAAAGTGGAAGCGCTTCAGGTGGACAATCTGAAGTGGAAAACATAACATTCAGGAACATTTTTGGGTTCCAACCATTTTTGAACTTAATTAACAAGAGAGAGACAGGTTCCCTTTACCAAGCCTCAATTCAAGCTGAAAGTCTGCACTTTCATTTCAATTCCTTGTTGTGACGCCAGAATAATAAATGGTCCAAATAGTGTACTTGTGGAGCCAAGTGGAGAAAAGATCCAGGAATAGAAGCACCACTGACCAGTATTGGTGGAAGCCTCCAGAGGTCCAGCTTCTTTGTGGCCAGTCGATGGGTCTTGCACTTGGAGCAATAATACAGCTCATCTTCCCCCAGCTCTTCCTCACTGGTGAAGGCCTTCAGACAGCTTTCCAGACTGATGGGCTCAGCCTGGCTCCGGCGGGACAGCTCCACGCTGCAGTGTTCCACCACTATCTGCAGGAAGAGCCGCTCGGCATTTCAATGTCATGTCAATTTCTACCTATTATAAATCATACATACGTATAGCATCACATTATCTCCACCGTTGAGTTTTTACAGAGTAGATTCTCGTGGCAATACGTGTCGGCTCAATACGGGTGTTGGCAACCCTACAGACACTGTGCACATGTAGGGTTTGCCGCCGCATGCTGATTGGTTTTTGTGATCATCTTTGAAAGGCATTTATCACCACGTGTATTGATTGGTAAGAAAGTGGATAACTTTAACTGTAATGCCTGTGCTTGTGATTCAGGAAGAAGTAGTAATCCATGTAACTTTGTTTACACAGATGGCAAATTGTGCTTTTATTTTGATTTTTTTACGGATAAATAATTCCAGGTGGACTGTTAGAATTATAAACATAAAACAGTTTGCATGTATCAAATACTGAGTCTTGGCCCCTGGATAATTTTGTTAACTGAATGCAGCCCGCGAGTCAAAAAACTTTGCCCAACCCTGCACTAGACCAAAAGGTGTGTCTCACTCTCTCCTGCGAGGTCTGGTAGCGTAGGTGCAGGGCGGTGGGATCCCAGTCCACAGAAATGTAAGCATTCCCTATGGAGGCTCTATCTTCTGTACATGCGACCGTGCAGCCTCTACAGAACCTGAAGAAAAGCAAATACACAAAGACTCAATAAATACCAATCATCCTTTTAAGCTTTCTATTTCCAATTGTGTACTGGAGATGTACATGTAGTCATACTGGGACTCTTCCACCTGGTCCAGTGCCGTACAACAATCACTGTGTATGTAAAAACATCACTCTATACAAGAGTTTTGTATTGTTTTGTACTTTGTTTACCCGCTGCACGCACAATGAAACTGTGAAATGAAAAGCATAGCGTGCGTAGCGATACTCCCCTGTTGTGTATATGTGAAATACTCCATGTTCTTACCTATACCAAGGGCACAAGGCACATGAGGTACCGTCTTTATCCACGACCCGTAAAGTGAAAGGGTACTGGTAGCCAAGGCTGTCATCACTGCAGGGAAAAGAGGAAAACCATCATCCTCAATCACCAAGTCCTTCTGACAATGTTGGCTTACAAACACTCTCGAGCATAAGCTATTGCGGTAACTCGGTTAACATCCAAAATTTTGCCTTGGTTTGCGTTCGCCGCTTGGTTAGCATTCAAAACGGCATTCAAAATGGGGTTTGTTTATGCCGACATCTTTGATCATGTACAAGTTTGTGATTGTGCAATCCATTGTGGGCTGCGGGCACCATTTTTAGGGCAACAGCATGTGTGGGTTGGTGCTGCTGGATAAATTGATTAAAAAAAATAATAATAAATATATTTTACATTACATTTGACAGCAGCACTATGTTGTTTGGTGAACAAATTGCTGTTTTGGTAGTTTTTTGGGTATAAGGGTGTCTACTGCAGATAAAATGATGTTAAATGTTCACTTCTCTAATTCATGTCATGTTTGTGCCATTTTTTGGAATGTAAAAAAGTTTTTAATAGAGTGCACAGAAAAAAACACTGAATGAGAGGAGATGAGCTTCCAATCTCTCCGTTCATTCCAGATACAAACAGAGAGATGAGCTAATGAAACACATACGCATACATGTACATGTTAATTCATCCAGGGCGTCATAATTATCTTCCCGTTTTTTTTGTTTGTTTCTTACGTTCATCGTTAACCGTTAATCCGTGATCATGACAGGCCTAGTTGTGACATTTTTCCAGCAGAGAAGAAGCTTACCAGTCCTGGGCATGGTTGCTCGAATCTTGCGGGGGCAGGGGGCTGACCAGTCGGGACACTTGCATCCACACAGCATCGTAGAGGTTTTTCTTGGTTGTGTGGACCGTGCAGGGAACAATAAGTGGCATGCCAAACAAACTGGGACGGTTCTTCTGGGAGGATAAGAAGTAAAGCTCCGTCCGCATCTGGGAAAGAAAGAGCCTTGATGATGGCGTATGCGGAGGGCCATGTAGAAATACTGGCAAGGAACAGTCATGAATAAACGTGTGACTTGCAGTGTGGTTCTCACCATCTTTCTGTGCATGGCAATGATGTAACCAGTGACAGGACTTTCATGCACTGCTGGGTTGTGTCCGTTAGTGAATCCATTGACCAATGCAGGTTCTGGATTGCTGACCACATTGACTGCTCCCTCACTGCACGTCAAACTGGGCTCCAAGTCTACGTGACCACTAGCCGAGCCATTGGCCACAGTATTGAATTCTAATGATAAGTAAAAAAACATAACAACATATGAGACAGATTCTAACCAGAGGTTCCTATTGGTCGGGCTCACCTGCCAGTTTAGGGTTGCTGAGTGATGTTGGCGAGCCTGGCACTGGGATCTCAAAGGCACACAAGAAGGTGCTCACAGTCAGACGGACCTTTTGGTGATCCTGAGGGAAATTCTGAGAGGAGAACATTGTAGACATCAGATGATGCTTCTGGTCCTGGACCTGGTCCTCACATAGCCTTAATCCACATCTTAACTCATTCAATCCCAGCCTTTCAAGGCACGCAGAATATTATATTGTAGGGCTATATTGACACGGTACATACCAAAGGAAGAATTAGACTCTCACACTACCTTAATGTTGGCACCATGAACCTCAGCCAGAAGAATCTGTTCAGGCTTCAGATTGCACAGTTCGCTCAGCAGCTTCTTGAGTCCTGTGTACTTCTCGTCCATGTTCAACCTCAAGCCGTAGCGTACAGGAGTGGAACCGTCCAGTTTAATGACTGAAAAACCACGGCAAAGCCATCGGTCAATCTCCAACACAGCTTCAATGCAAGTACTGCAATACGCTTACCCGTTATCTCCAGGTGCATGGAGCTATCCATCGGCAGGGGCAGGGACAAGAAGTTGAACGGGTCAAATCGTGAGCTGATGTGGCCGCAGGTCTTGCACTTGACTTGGGACTTGAGCTGACCGTGGAAAAGATCCACCACGATAGAACGGTTCCTGCGCAGGTGATTCTCCCACGCCTGAGAGTTGAGGAGAACACACACACCTTGAAGACAATGGTTTGTCTCTTTGGTCCAGCTGATGCAAACACCACCATGATCTTCATGTACAAGGCTCTTTGGTCTTGTCTACATAGTGAGTTGAAATTAGCAGGACTCATTTGTGGTCGTCACATGATCAAACTACAGGGGTCGGAATGTTTTCTGATTGGTAGGGGATACAATCTGTATTTAATCCTGGCTTGTGGTGGGATTTGATCAGGTATGTGGCAGCCAAACTATTCAAATGTCATGACAATGTTTCTGACCTCAGAGGCCACCTCCCAGTCGGGCCGCCCATCGCTGTCTTTGAGTTCCACGTACGGCTTCTCGTGGACTCTGTTTAGATCTTCGTGGAGGCCGTCAAGTAAAAATGCCAGCAGCTCCTGGGAATCCTGCTGCTGGAAGCCGTTGAATCGAGGAGCATACTTCGCTATTGTCCACTGCAAAGGAAACAATGGACAATGCAAGTTTTCATAAGGTGCCGAACAATGCGGACACAAGTCACCATGGTTCCTGAACACATCATCTGTTCCTTGTGTGCTGGGTGTTATGAAGCGAAAGACCATTTGCTCGCAAAAAAGGTCATCCAAAGTAAAATGACAGAAGACGAGATGCTATTGTGGAGATGGAAATTAGTTACAGTAGGTTCACCCTGAGTTTGAGAGGAGCCACGTTCTTCTGTGTCCCGCTCCACAGCTCCATCACCAGATCACCGTAGCACTTCGCCATGTGACCTCGCATGCCGATGGGGTTGGATCTGTTGGACAAATAAGTCAGTACGACTACAGGCGCATCTTCATGATTTCAACAATGATGCCATTTGGGGTGTAACGTCACATGCGTTCCTAATCAGATTTTACTGTACGGAACTGTCAGTTCCATTTCCCCACACGGTAGTTTGGTTGGTCCTACTATTGCATAACAAAAGATATATTATATAGAACGCAACATGTGCTGCTTAGAAGTTGAAGTGGAGTGGTGGTTGGTTTTTGGTGATACCTAGTGGCCGTCGTAATTCATTGCGCTGAGCTTGTGACACAGCTTGGGATTATGTTTAACATATGTCCAGTGACACATATGTTTTTTTTACTCTTCATCAAGTATTGTGTGAAAAATCTGGTACATACCCAAATGTGACAGTAGCGTAGCGTTCCACCACTAAATGGCATGAAATAACATAAAGTCACCTGTTGAGCTCATAGAGATGTCTCCCCGAGATGAAGTAGTCCGTGAGAGGCCTGGTGTTGCTCACACACTGAATACTAGAATTCATGAAGCAGGTGTTGCCCAGGTTACTGAGGCCAGTGGCTCCTTTCTCTGTGGGTACTGGTGGGAAGAAAGATTTGAAAGACAAGTGCATCCATATAAATTTACTGTATTCATATTATACTGTAAAGCACTGCCATCCATATCCAATACAGTCAAACCTTGGCTTTCCACCACAAGCCCAGGTTTTATGATCCACTTTCAATAAAAAAATGCTGCCAACATCTCACCTTGTCTCTGTGCTATATTGTTCATAACAATAGTAAACATTGGTAGATTAAATATTTTGCTATTAATAAAGATGTGGACGTATGATATTCCCAGCAGTGCCGTCTCGGGTCACACACCCAACACCAAACATTCATTAGGCAAAGTGGATTATAAAAAAAACTATAATTACTCTCTATTAAATGGATTTTTGGGTGCCTGGGACGACGTAAATTTATTTACATTATAGGTGTATCCAATAATTATCATGGCGATATGACAGAATTATGATGTCATACCAAGAACCGTGATATAACATTAAAAATAACTCCCATAACCGATAATTTAAACAAAAATGCTCCAATGCGATGAGATTACCCATACTATGCGGGTGAGCATAGTAGGTTTGAGACATTCCTGGTGTCACTCCGGGTGCCCAAAGGGTGTGCCCAAATACAGTGCACCTTGCTAGGCCACTCCAGGTGGCTCCTCCTGCTTATACTCTGGTTCTCCTGATTGTAGTGGTGTCCTAGTAGTAATGTCATGATATTTGGTGAGGATAAATCAACATGTACACTTAATCAAATCCTCATTTGTTCCCTCCAGTTGTGCACGAACTACACTTAAATCTACATTTTAAAAGTGAAAAGTTCTTGAGGGAAAAACTGATTCAGCTTTCGTCTGATCTATGAAAGGCGAGGAATCAGTGTGTATGCACTGGCAGTTAAAGGGAGCTGAAGACATGAAATCATTGTGAGGAGTCAAGTATGTGAGATTGTTGACTTGTGTTTGCTTACCTTTATGTCTTTCCATCTTACTGCTGTTGGTAATGAAAGACATCTCCTCAGGCCAGCTCATGTCTTTGTTCCTGACTGTGGAGGACAACAAAGTGTTCATCAATGTCAGACATTAGACATTGGAGTTACAGACACACCCGTGAAGGAAGGACAAAATAGCATGTTGACCAGCCTGAATGTGACCTGATCAGTGTGCTTTTTCTCTAACGTATTTGTGCTTCCTTCAAGCTCTTTGCTGTCGTTTTAAGACCGATGTGAACACATTTGAGCTCAAGTGAACCGCACCGCACCTGCTGGTTTGCATGTGCCCTGGGAACCAAGAGAAGCCTGAAAACTGAATAAAACATAGTTATAAATTCATTAGCGTTCGCTTTAGTGAAATATGCAAGTGATCCCCTACCAACCAGTAAGGACTGCCACCCCCACTGAGCACCAATGTGTCCATAAAACCACACAAATGACAAAGTACTCATCATCTAAACCAATATATGGATACATAAACACTCTTCCAGTCACACTCCACCACAATGGGCAAGACCAAAGACCTCAGCTAAACATTGTACCCCTGCACCAAGACAGGAATGGACAGTGCAGACCTGCCCAAGACTTGAATAGACCACAAGATTGTAGACCTACACAAGACTGGAATGAACTACAAGAGCATGAATTGGTGAGATGAGAAAGGGATCACTATTGGTCACTATAAGCTTCATGCAAGATTCCATCTGGTGGGCTAAGGATGAGTGGCAGAAAGATGAGGGAGAAGTCCACAAAAACAATTGATGATGTCAAGGGAGTTGGGAGCGTAGTCAGCAAGAATTACCCTTTTTTTTTTTTTTTTTTTACATTGTGAGTATATCCACAGCAAGAAAATAAGCCCACTCGACTCTAAGCGACTAGAAGTCAATATGAAAGATTGACTTAAAAGGTCAGAAAGGGTATCGGTCCGACTTAGACTTCTTACTTTCAATCACTAGCTGCTGCTCATCCTGGATCTTCAAACTTTCCAGCGTATGATCTTCATCGTCAAGGAGCGTCAGGTAGTTCTGCAGAAAGACAGTGAGGGGAAATTGATTAGAAATTAGGAATTTAGACATTTTGGGAATGTGGCCCAATAATGCAACGGAAATAATAATGCAACTTCAAACTTCTTTGATGCTAAATAAAAATTTCAGTGATGCCAATGAAATGATGACTGTTCCATACCCAAACAGAGCTGGCTAAGAATAGATGTTTACACTAACCATGACAATGTTTACGGCAAGAGCAGTGATCAAAGCCAAAGAGAGCAATGGTGACACCCACCTCACTGTTATACAACCATAGCCGAATGGTTTCCTCCTTGATGCGAAGCCTCTGAGACAAGTAGATATGGATGTCCTTGATGGTGGCCATGCGGCTAAAGCAGGCCGTGTAGACCAACACCCGCTTCAAAGGAATGTTGGGGGATGGCACGTTACCTGGCCGCGACATGGAGGGGGGCCAAGAAAAAACTGCATGTCAGCTTCACGATAGAGGTGAAAAAGCCTATTTTGTGTTTTTTCCCCAAAAAATATTTTCAATTTTCTCTTTAAAAATATATTTTGGTAACATTATGACCTTATGGACTTTATTCTCATAATATTATGACCTTTATCACAATGTAGGGCTGTCAAAGTTAATGAGTTCGGGGAACTCTTTCAGCTTCCTGTTTGACCCTGGGAAATGCAGCTGATGGAAGTCACAAGCGGAACAAACATTGAGTAGAAATGGAGAAAAAAAAGGGTATTTGGATGCTAAATTTAGCTTCAAAGCCTGGCAGATGGCTCGCTCCACAAGACCAAAGCTACTAGTGTCTACTGTCGCTGTGAGTTGACTTATCGCTGGAGCATGTCGCGTCTCAAACCCCAGACATACTGGAAGCTGTCTCTCGGCTGATTTTTTGCTGTGAACTGAATTAAACTTCGGCCCGGAAGGCACAGCCAAGGACAGCTATTTGGGGGCTTGTGAGCAAGGGAATTTCCTTCCTTTCATTTTTCAACTTTATGCTACCAAACTGACATTATTTTTCCTGATAATATTTGGACTTTATTGTCTTTGGACATCCCTGCTTTAGATGTTCTCTCATGAGTTAACAAGACTCCAGATATAGGTTCAGAAACGCTGGTCTGGATGTAAGTACACTGGCAACTATTTAAGGCTGCATGTAGAATTGTGACATAAGATGCAAGATGTGCAGGACGGTCTTACCCATATTGAGCCAGATGTTGGTCTGGGAGGAGGAGCGTGTGGCTGACTGATGGCGTAGGAAGAGGAGGTAGCAAGGGAAAAGCTCCAGTTCTGCTTGGCCAGTCTTGCTATCCAAGATGACCTGCGTGAACAAAGGTAAAAGGTGTGTCATGAATACATGACACACCATAGAATAAGAAGACGTAGCAGGAGGGATGGGTGTTACCCTTAGCTGCTATGTTCCTCTATTTAGAGAGTAATCACAGCCTGATAGCTAGCTGCTCAAAAAGCCACTGGCAACCAATCAGGTGGTAGTGGTGGAAACGGAATAGTAGTGGAAACGGAAGGACCAGTCACTCCTCTCAACGAGCACCAGGTGCTACTGTGGGCACCAGTGTTGTTTTTTGCTGCTATGTTACTTTAGTCTTGTTTTAGTCATTGTAGTCCTTTCTACATGTCCAAGCCAACAAAAGCTACATTTTTTGTCTAGTTTTAGTAAAAAATAAACTATATATATGTCTAACCCAAACACGCCACAAGAAACCTTCAGGTACACTGATAAAAGACAAACACAAAACAGGTTATTGTATGCAAATGCATATGAATTACAGTATATTTTAAACATAATATACTGTAGTTACAAATCAATACTTTTTATTGATTTGATAAGCAGAGACCACTCTCACTTTTAACGGTCCTTGAACGCCCCATTGTGTGTTCACAGAGACGACGTCCTGTATTGTTAGCCTTTTATTTCTGCTCATCTCTGCTCCCAGATGCTGATACGATGGGGGAATGCATAAATGTAAGATTTGATGACCATTAATTTGGTCCTGATACCACCAGAGGCCGCCAGCTGAACCTGGGCTTTATTTGTATCGTTTTAGTTTTCAGTTCTGTTGGCTTGATCAGGCTGTGATCTTCTACTCTCAGTGAATGTGAAGAGGTTGGGATGAGATCTTCCAAGATGATAACAAATGGAATAGAAGATGATGATTTCCGATGGAGACCACATATAATCATGTGATGTGTTTGAGAGAGTTCCTGTAAACATCTGCCTGCAATTGATCTTGATAAGCACCAGAAGTCATCCAATAAGAGCAGGTCCTTCACTTACTGGCCGTGGCAGGCTGAGGTTGGCACCATACCAGTGGTAAAGCGCCCGCCACACTGGCTCTGGCACAATCTTAAAGTCTCGATCATTCCGCAAGCAGCGCTTCAGCCGACCACCCTCCATGGTCAATGTCGGAGCCTGCAGGGGCAAAGCACAAAGTGCTTCTTTACACAGTAACAAGTATAGCACATTTCATCTCTGTTTGACTTTCAGTAGCTGAAGCTGTCAACTACATCCCAGACTTGGAACTATCCATGCATCAATACCTGAAATACAGCTGAAATACATACTGAAATACACACACACACACACACACACACATACACCCTTTACCTTGGTGGGCTCGGTTGCAACCAAAGGCTGATTGTCAATGGCCCCCGGCCTCTGTGCTGCCTGCTGCGAGAGGTGCCCATTGGCTGAGGGGAAGAAAACTCATTATTGTTCCCAACCCATGCAGCTTTGAATGCTACTCATGTAGGAACTTCGTGTCATATTGTCAGCTGTCAATAAAAGAAAGACATGACTCCTGTAACATCGCAGCCTGCCCCGATGAAATCCTGTTTTTTTTTTTTTTTTTACCAAATTGTGTTGATTTCTTTTTGAAAATTAAATTTTCTTCAACCTTTTACACTTATTTTACCATCATAGAATGTGTACATTTGTTACAGTGAAAGAAATTTGGGTTAATGAAATGCAATTCCAATGGTGTTACTGATGTGAGATATTCTTTATGACAACCCTGATCATGAATATTGCACACAGCGCTCTTATTTTGAAAAGTGAAAGTGTGTTGGTAAGATTTATTGACCGTTAAGATGAGCTGGGAGCCACAATAAATGTACCTCTTGTCTGTATTTCACTCAGAACATGATGTCAGCGAGCATCGTAAAACGCAATCACTTTTTCCACACAGGGACTTGTTTCCTTTTCCATAAAAATGCTTTTTATTTGGAATTTTGGAGTAATGTTGTTAGTAGTTTATAGAGAATCAAACTAATGTTCATTGCTTCCGAGACCTTTCAGGGTGCATTGAGGAGATAAAATATACAGTATTTGATTAAATGGCCATTGTCCAATGGACAACAGCGAGAAAAAGTGGGAAAAAAACCCAAGAACAAGTCCAAAGACTGACCCATTTCTGTAGCGTCTGCTGCATCCAAAGATATTTGGGCTGCGGGGCTCATGCTTCCCAGCCCGTCACATCTGTCTGCTGACATCCCACTTTGCAGGGCGCTCAGGATGGATTGCTGCTCCACAGCAACGCCCTTTGGCTCCTGGGCAGGGAAAAAGCATGTGACTTTTGTTTGTGATTCTTTTTGTTTATTGATGCTACAGTTGTTTTCCTATTCCTAATTTGTATATGATGGGATTGTGAAACATTAAAGGAAAAAACGCCAACAAGGATCCATTGACATCATGTCAGCTTAACCAAGCTACAGCGATATTGTTATTGCTGTTATGAACATTGATACACCCAAGAACTACTTTACTGGTGTAGTGACACCTTGCCACACCACACTGGCTAGCCAGCTAGTGATTTGCTTCACCGCACACTTGCTCACAATGCCTCAGACCACTAGCCGAAGGAGACAGTAGGTGTAGCGGTCTCTAGCAACACACACAGAGAGCAGTAGAGTGTACTGCCGTGAGAAGCAATGCAAGTTAACATAGCAGAAAGTCACACTAGTATATTGCAAATATTGTCATGTATTTCTCCAAAAGTAATGGTAAAATATTATCTGGTATCGTAGACACAATATCATGTATCTTTTTGTCCCGTGACACCCCTAGCTGATAGCATTTCACGACTAAAATGTTCATGTGATTCAATACTATTGAGGAACATGGCTCCCATATGACTTACATAATTAGTGTAATCCTTCCACTGCTGCCACCATAGCGTAGATATGAGGAACCAGCTGTGGCCATGCTGCAGCCCATGTCTGTTTTCTCTCTCCAGCCAACCCCTATTGACACCACATACACAACATTTCAACATTCTACAGTCCAGTGGCAGTGCACAGAGGATTTCTATACCTGATGATTTGCCCTTCCTCTTCAGGAGAAGCAGGTCTGAGCCCCAAAACGATGTGGCAAACCTGTACACAGTAAAACAGTTAGTACAAATAAACCGTGACACCCCAGAGATGGATGGGTACCAATCAGCCACTCAGATGAATGAATTGTAGAGACATGCACCAGTCCGTCTCTTAAACAACACCAGAGAGTTGGCTGCAGTCATGCATACTGAAATATCGATACTATAAATGCCGGCTCTTCATTGTCTCCAATCAAAATATCTGTTGAAGCGGTGACCGATTATAAACTGATGTGTGAATTGCGAATCAAGTTTTCATGATTATTGTCGTTCTTAATAATTCATCATTTATTTGAATGGTTTTGTTACTTTACTTATTTTTTTTTTGATTGTTTAAATGACAATTTTCACATATTTTAGAATTATTATGTTGTTTTGTATTAGCTTGGCTATATTGTAAAGCACCCTGCTACCTCAACATACTTCAGGGTTCTTTGACTTTATCTTCATAACATAACCTAATTTTCCAAAAATCACGTTATTTCTTTTGTAAAAAGATTTCTTTTGTATTTTCGTTTGTAAAATTACTGCAGATTTTTCTTTTTTTGCAGTTTTCGTCTCATAAAATTATGACTTATTATATAATAATATGTTAGTACAATCAAGTACAAAGTACTGTATAATGCATAGTGTAATTTTATATATTTTGTATGACAAAAATCACACCTTAAAATTTATTTTTCATGATGGCTTTTTAAAACGAATGTATCATTCTTTAATATTTCAACTAAAATGACATGTTCCTCATCATATTAAGAGTTTAAAATTGCAACTTTTTCCTCTTTTTTGTATTTACCAACTCTTTTCTCATACATTTTCTTATAATTATGACTATTCCCGTAATATTATGACTTAATTCTTGTAACATAACTCTGTAACTGCGCACCCTGACTTTCCAAAAATTGCAACTTTATTCCGTTTTTTCCTTCTTGAATGATATTCTTAGAATGTACCGCAGGCCAATAAAAAATGAGCAGAAGGCTGCAAATGGCACCCAGGCAGCATCTTGGACACCCTTGGGCTATACGGTCAATGACAGCTAATTAGTAGCTAAATTTGGCCAAATCTCTATCAGCTGAAATGCAAGTGTGCGTTACGTGGGCATCACCTCTGTACTCAAAGCAGGAAGAGGCGAGATATAATGCTTTTAAGAGTGTTCATATAAACCCTTTTCATATCCAATATGATACAAATATCAATTTGATCTGATATTAACATTAATTATAGTCACGTCATCAACAGTCAGCAGCAGTAGGTAACTTTACCAGCACGTTGTGATGGCGTGGGGCCTAACCAGGATAGCGTTGCTGTCCTGTGTCGGAGTGCTGATATCCGAGTCCTTTAGAGGCAGGCCAATATGTAATCCAATATCAATATAGAATCCAACAGGCTATGTTTTAATACAACCTTCCAGAGGGAGACGGTGTACAAGAGTGTTATAAAAATCCCAAATCCAACAATGAGCAATCTTGGCTGTGTAGACTCTTTCACCCCACCGACCGCACGTCATACAACACAAGCTCAAATCTACGTGTGCTGACCTGGAAGAGAAGATTTAAAAATTCAGTAGCCAAAGCGTTCTCCACACTCCAGATTTGATAGTCCTCCAAGGTCAGGCCGCCCAGCTGGGAGATGTACAAACACAAGACATCACTGCAAGCCATCTCAAAACACAACACGTCTGTGGGCGTGAAATCATCACTGTCTGGAAGACGATGTGTGATATTCCTGCCAATAATTCCTCAGCATTCAAGAGCTGTGTCTTACTTTGGTGGTGTCATGCACTTTCAAGATGCCATCCACTATATGTGAGGCACCACTGCCGAGCTCCTGCAAAGCAGAGAACACAGTGCTTATCAGAAGTGTTAGATTTTAGACAGCAGTGTTGTTTCATTCGGACACTATGTCACTATGTCTTGGAGACTGAAGCTGCTGCTGTAAGAGACCCACTGCAAGTTATCACATATGCTTGATTGCAGTTGTTGCTGCTAAGGGTGGCCCAACCACTTATTAGCTTTAGGGGGAAATCACCTTTTCACAAAGGGACATGTAGCTTTGGATTGTTTTCCTCCCTTAATAATAAATGTTTCATTTAAAAACCGCGTAAAGTGTTCAGTTGTGTTGCCATTGACTAATATTTACATTTGTTTGATGATCTGAAACATTTAAGTGTGACAAACGGTGCAAAATTTTTTTCACACCACTGTACACAGACGGCTAAAATGTGTTTCCTCCATAGAGTGATTGGACTCTCCCTTTGTAATAAGTGTGAGAAGCATCATTGTCTAGTTTGCATAAATGGTTATGATGCAAAACTTCAGCCAGAGCAAAAACACATGCAGCGGTAGACAAGTGTTTAAAAAAACAGTGTGGGCTGATTTTAAAGATAATCGTTGTATATATAATATCTCACTATATTACTGAACAGATGCTGTCTAAGTCAGTCATGGTGTGGGTGTAAGACGTGCTTTAAGCAGCAGAGATGCCATCGACTGCACCAAGTTGGAAGGACCAGGTACCCAGACGGTCCCATTATCATGTGTTTGTGAGCGAGGGCCATCGGGGAGCACGTGCACACATGCTGCATCCCAAGCGTAACTGCACATAAAGCTGTAAACCTAAGGGAAACATTGCTATACTGTCAATATCGCTAAAGAATGTGAACTTACAGGAAGCGCGTCAGTGCGATTGTCCTTCCACACCTCCAGCAACGCCAGCACCATCTCATGGAGTTCATCACGTGACAGGACTCCATCACGGTCCAGATCAAACACTTTGAAGCAAACTAACAAAACAACATCAAATATAAAAATCTATTTCAAATCATTTTCAGCTTTAAAAGGAAAAGTGCACTTTTTGCCCATCGTCCACAATCCTTATGTAAGACATGAACACATCTCTTTTCTGTACATCTTAAAGAGAGAAAGAGCTAGCATGAGACAGCTGACAATGCATGTAATGAGCTACAGCGGCATTTTTATTATAGCAGCTAATGCCAAAGAACTACTTTTGTGGAGTAGTGATGCAGCACCTCACGCCACTACGGAGAGGTGTGAGTATACTGAAATTAAGCAGAACAGACTTTGGCCCATACTGATGCTTTTTGCTTTTTCTCATTGACAGTATGCATTTATCGCTAACCATTTTCAAGCTACAACAATAAAAAAAACAGAATACTCTTTAAAGGGTTAACTCGCCTGACAGCAAGGAGGAAGAGGAAGAGGAGTGAAGCGTGCATGAGGTGAAATATTGTATGGAAATTTTAATGCGCGCGCACACACACTGTTTAGTGTGTATATACTAATATGTGAATATTGTAAATAGTTGATGGTGTTACATTGTTAATAATATTTTGATGGAAAACAACCCTTTTTGTTTTGTTTATGTTGATATAGTTGTTTAGATAAATTTGAGCTGTCACAAAAGCAAACAATGTGTGTCAAAGTGAAAGTGCTTGAACACTATCTTTTCACACAGCTGGTTTTCGACCTTTTTTGTTGGATAGATAACAGATATTTCCCTGAAACTTGTCCATGTTATTGTTATTTCATGCCTATTGGGCTCTAATAATGTTAAAAAACCATCGTCAATGTCATTTCTATGCTCAAACTACAAAAGTATTCCATTTGTTAACACTGAATTAGACTTTGTGGAAATTCACTTACCACGGTCAAGTCTGGAACCAATTCAATGTGATAAAGCACTCACTGTTACTGTTACTATATTTAGAAAAGCATAAAAAAAGAGAAAGACATTGTGTTCATGTCTCACATAAGGATTGTGAAATTCCACCAAAAGTGCTAGAACAAGTTTCCCGCCAAAAAAACTTGAACAAGTGAAACTGAAATGAGTCGTTTAGTGCAGGCGAGGCAGATATGGAGATACACAGATAGCAATAATACAACTTACATTTCTGCCTCTCTGCAATTGGTCCCCGACAGCAGGCTGACAGTCCACAAGATATTTCCTTAAAGTCAATGTGGTTGTCCCGATTCTCATCAAAGGCATGAAATAAACCTGAAAGAATATCAACCACCAAGAAGATGAGAAAGCATTCCTGCTGGATGAGCACCGTGAGACACGTGGCCCTCTGACCTTCACACAAGGAGGGATGGATAGGAGGAGACACCAGAGGGATGAAGGTTTCTAAATCAAAGCGGCCTGTTCTCGACTGGGCCTTCAGCAGCCAGTAACGTTTCTCCAAGTCGATAATGTCCGATTCCTCCACTGAACAGGGCAAAGAAGAAAGAAGAGGAGCCCAAAATACACAATGTCATTACACACACAACATAGACAATATGACACAAACACTAATGCTTCACATAATAACATCATCATGCTGCACCATTGTCCTGATGATAATTGATGCATGCCTCCACACCGTGTTCAGGGCTAGGGGTTTACATTTTAAAGCAAACGTTGCTGTTGGGATATGACAAATAACACGTTAACATCAGTAACTAATCCATTTTTTTTGTTATGTTAAATTTTCTGTCATTAACAGGAGGTGCACAACTTTTTTTTTTTAAACCGATACTGGTAACTTTCTGATTCTCAAGATGTAACTGACGTTTGTGCACACCTGGAAGAAAACACTGGAACAAATGTGGATGTGACCAAACGTACTTGTAGGTTTGCCTTCATCCTTACTACTACCACATCGGTACTATCATAACCACCTGCTGTGGCCCAGCGAGGTGCACTGTAATCGGATACATGCTGTGAACAACTGGGGTGATGACACGGAGGTCAGGAGAAGCACGGTACAGGGCGGGAGGGGCCGCCTGGTGCGGTCCAGCAGGGTGCACGAGACCCCTGACTTATTTGTGTATGAAGTGGTAATGTAGGCACCGCTGTTGCGGTGGAGCTCAGATGCCGAACCTGAGCCCGGTGCGTTTACTCAGCTCAGATCATGGCACAACATCGGTAGTGGAAATGTGGTCACATTTTTGCGGGACTAACCATCTCAGACATGGGTGATCTTGTAATTTGCATGCATGCAGGTAAGACGCTCCCTGTATGCACACTCCATAATGCTGCACAGACAACCACCTACTTACACTAAATAAACATATAATACACACTTGATTTGTTTGCAGATATGTTCCACTATCTCTTCCACTATCAGCATTCCACCTACTTTACTCCAACACTGTCAACCTAAGTCCTCTTAGAGATACAGTTTCCAGCAATATCGTGGTGATCAACATGCAATGTGTCCGTGTGACTGTGGATTTTTACCCACCTAAAGGTGCAACTCTCCCGGAGTGACAGCAGAGATACCATACCATCATCCACACAACATCTGGAGAGAACTTGTCAAAGCCATCCTTAAGCACTGCTTTTTATCATCACTTCATACTACATTACTCTAGCCTTTGCAGTATTCCCACTAAGGTATATGCTAACAAAGTCAGACGTGAGCAAAGATGCACAAATTCACTGGCAACCTCTCTCTTACACACACACACACACACACAAACACACACACACACTCACATAAGAGGATAAGCGAGGAGATTAAAGACAACAGGTTGTTTGAGCGAGTCTATGTTTAATTGGGAAAATAAAGCCGTGCTATATTTACATCATCTAAACTGGGCTGCTTTGGCTCAGGTAATACCGCTACTCTCCTAATCCCTCCATCGCCCAGGAGCCCTTCACTGAAACGCCCATTCAACACTTTCTCCTGACCTGCATCATTAGGATATTCAACCATCATTTCAGTAAGAATGTTAATTCAACATTAGAAGTTACATTTACTTTTATCCTTTACAGGATTTGTTAGTCATTGTCCACCCCAGCTCTACTATCATTTAACAAACCATAGTATTCTATGATGTCGAAAGTACAAGTGCAAGATCATTATCAGGGAAATATCATGTCATAACAATAAATCTGGTTACATTAAAATAGCTCAGATAGTCTTCCTCCTGCTTATGTTAATGGGTTACGGACATGATTGATCTGCTTAGCTGAAATATGTTATGTTGTTATGTATTAATTATGTTTTATATTGGGTTTTTTTAATTACATTTACAGTTGACAGCACTACCCATGACCAACTTGCTACAGCGAGACATCATTTCATCACCCCCATGACGTCACGTGCTCATTCAATCCCTGCCATCAAAGCTGAGCTCTTCTGCCACCTTGTGGCCGTTTTTCTGACTTAAACCTGCACCAAACATGATCTTTTTTAGGATGCAGTTGCATCATCACCACTTTTCGCCTCTATGATAGTAGAGACATGGTAGTAGTAAAGTCATGATATCGGATGAGGACTAATGGGCACTTTTCGTGTACACCAGCCACACATAGATCATCTATGACCTCATATACTAAGATTTCCAAAATGATCTTTTGGAAATCCTTGAAAATTGAAGCAATAGGATATGCAATGCTTGTGTTAACTGACATTACAGTCTTTTAACTATTAAAAACATTTCAATGCTTTCCGACCAGTGTGATCAGAGGGACAGAGAAGCATTTTATCACAGGTTTTCACTCTGGGACTTGACTCCACAACATATGGAGGAGGTTGTTTATACTTTATATTCAACAAATACACAGTGTACTACATTTATACACAACCAAGTAGAGATGTACCAACCTTACAAATCCCATGAAGGGCCCAAGCAGTACTATTACTAGTCCTTTACATACCAGTAAAGTAACAAATGAAGTGAGCAATGAGCCCCATGGAATATCTGACTATACTGCACCTTCAACGCGTTTCTACTTACAGTGTGTGACCCCTGCCAGGGTCTGGTAGAAGGTTGGCGTGTCGCTGTCATCGGTCAGCGTGACGCAGACTCCTCCAGAAAGAAGCCATCTGGACAAAGTGAAGGCTTCTTTGTTCTGTAAGAGCCAGTCCCTGAAGTGCTCATAATTCACCTTATCCCCCTGCCAGGGTACATACACAAACACAAAAAAGTGCTGGCGGTGAGTCAAAAGTGAGGGTACGGATCTATGCATACTTTAGAGTAGTCTGTGTACAGCTTGCATTGCTGTATTTATCACACAGTCATTATTGTCAGTGCTGGAACTAATCCAAGCATTACAGGGGACATGTAATCGTACACACGCAGGAAATAATGTACTACAAAGCCGACCAGTCACAGCCTTAACATTAACCATCACAGCAGCTTGAAACTGAAATCAATCGGATCCGTACCGTATTTACCACAGTATAAGTTGTACTTTGTCATAGTTTATACTGCATATGAAAACTTCTCATGTGTTGCCTTTAAGTGGGGTGCGACACCTAATGGCTGCAATCAATCATTGGGTTGAGCTTGTTGTGACGCAGTTACACAATGATGTGTGGCACTCAGATTTGGACGTGCAGAAAAAAAGCACCAAAAATGGAATAAATAACGACACGGTCCGTGATGTTGGCTCACCTCGCTAAAGCACTTCCTCAGCGAAGCGGGGACTTCTCCATCCAAAACGTGCAGCACCGCTTCTATGTCTTCCCGGGCAGCGTATCCACCCGCATCACTGGTGAACAGACTGAAGAGGTCTGCAAGCACATCAAAACATTTAATCTGACCCACTAAACATTTGTGTTATTTCATTGACACACTTGACTCATTCTTTAGTACCGAACTTAACATAATACCATTACACGTCTGCTGGTTTCCAATATCAGTGACTTGTGTACCGTTTAAACATTTCTTATGATAAATGTTTGCTATTAGCACTTGTCCACTCACACTTTGCCTTCTCCTCGTTCCGTCCCCGTGTCAGCAACACCAGACCCACTACGAGATTATTGAAGTGAAGTCCTTTAGCTGTGCCCCCAAATGAAGTGTAGATCACCTGATCAGACATGAAAAACAGTCACCAGGTGAGCAAATCAACTTTTTGGCAAGTCAGACAGACATTTTTTACTGCTAGAAATTCTTTCCATTTTGACTCAATCACGTTTCTACCTTGTATTTACTTCATCCCACATAATCATAGAACACCCCACTGTTTTCACAAACACTCCTCATCCTCCTCCATGGTGAGGAAAGTATCTATTTCACCCCCTGCTGATATTGCAGTTAGGAAGATATAAACAGGTAGCTTTATTGTAGCGCACAGAGAAAGAATGTCAAGAACGACTATACAGTTATTATAAATGAATTTGGATGTCATGGAGTGAAATACATAATGGAGCCATGAAACACACAAACAATACACACATTGGAAAGGCACCATGTTGACATGGAAATATGATAAATAAGACCATTATTCAGTGGAAAAAATACCAGTGTATAACCCCTCCTTAATTGCTCCTTAACTGGTTCCTGCACCTTCTAAATACGCCTTTTACCTATAGACAAGAAATAACACCCCATAGTAACCTTTACACTCCTATTACCCAATATAGTAGACATATCAGAAAATAAGACATAGAAAACCAGTATGACTTTCTATATGTGCTTTTAAACATTATTAGACATTATAATGTTTAGCAACGTTAGACATTATTAAACATTATAACACCCTTATAGTAACTTTCACACTCCTATTACTCGATATAGTGGACATAATAAAAGAAGACAAGACATTTTATACATAGAAAACCGGTTTATGACTTTCTAAATGTGCTTCTAAACATTATTACAGCCCCGTAGACAAGAAATAACACCCCTGTAGTAACCTTTACACTCCTATTGCCCAATATAGTAAACATATCAGAAAATAAGACATAGAAAACCTGTATGACTTTCTAAATGTGCTTTTAAACATTAGAGCCCTGTAGACAAGAATTAACACCCCTATAGTCATTTTTACACTCCTATTACTCAATATAGTAGACATAATAAAATAAGACAAGACATATAATAAAAAAAGAAAACTGTTATGACTTTCTAAATGTGTTTTTTTAACATAATGAGAGCCATGGAGACATGAAATAACACCCATATAGTCATCTTTAAACTCCTATTACTCAATATAGTAAACATAAGAGAAAATATGAATGTTTCACTCATGGATGATCTTATTGGAGTCGGCAACATAAAACCAAGCATCACCAATGAAAATTGTGTTTTTCACCTTCTTTATGAAAATGCTGCAACTCTCTTTGGCTCCATGGTGGCTTATTTTGCAGCCATGCTCCAAAGAAGAGACCTGTGTTGTACCTGCACTGAACTACAGCATCGATCGTTGATTATATCATAGACGGGTGCCCAAGCTGACTTCCTCTTCCTGTTTCCATACATTAGCAAGCTAGTAGGATGCTAAGAAGGAAGAACACAGTTGGCCTCGCGCAGTGTATTCATAACATAAGACGTGCGCCATATTCCACGCTTAGCCAACTCAGGCTTAATTTTCACATCAATTTTCAAAGTAAACACATACTAAAACATTCTAAATGGGCGTACGCTAAGCAAGGTTCCACCACATCCTTCAATGATGTGGGCTGTCATCTGGCGCTATGTAACAAAAATCTTGGAAACACTGTGTTTGAGTATGTTGCCGGAATATTGATCTATAAATATTACTTACTATAATATTTCAAAGGTCTTGGAGACTATTTGTCTCTTTATGTGCTCCATTTCCATCTACTGTTTGCTGTGGCTTAATGTGCAAGCGCATGGAATCTTACTTCTGCAACTTTTTGTGGAACTCCATCTCCCAGCACTTCCCTGTAGAAGCACTGCTGAGTCATGTAGAAGGACAGGCCGCTGGTTCTCTTGAAGGCATCCTTCAGTCGCTTCAACTCCACATCCGTCACTGCGCAGGCACAAGTACAAAAACTACACTAAGTATCAATACGTCACCATGTGCTAATATTGTTTATGATATTATCATCATTAGGGCTGCAACTAACAATGATTTTCTTAGTCCATTGATATGAAGCGTGTTGTTTAGATTCATAGAGTTAGCGGTTACTCCCTGGACGATCCAAATCAATATGAAGTGTTTTGTGGTTTGGTTGGCAGCATATGAGAAAATAGACAAAAGCTGATGTGGGTGAAAACTTTGCTTTACCTAAAACACAAAGATAATCACTCTGCTTTCATGGATGACGAGCAAAAGGAACAAATATTCATATTGAGACCTACAAATGTTGACTTAAGGGAAAATAAGGGAAAATAAGGGAAATGTGTAATGTTGCAGAAATATGAAGTCAAATATGACTTTCCATCATCAAGTGTCTTTGCTTGGACATGTATAACAGCTAAGTTGTTCATTTGCCACGGTGGAAAAAAGGAAGTGGTGCTTTATTTCATTGTGCACTGGATGTCGGCAGGTGTTGACAGGTGTGGTGAAGCACGGTGTGAAAAAAAAAAACATTGAAAAATAATTCATTGGTTCCAGACCCCACTGCAATGGGTGAATTTCAGCAAAGCAGGAGTCAATATTAATAAATTGAATATTTATGGCATAGAAAATCTGATTACAATCTTCAAATGACACTTTAACATTATTAGAGCTTGTAGACATGAAATAACACCCCTGTAGTCAATGTCACATTTGTATTGCCCCAATATAGTAGATATAAACAGACATAAACAAGATAGCATCGACTCAGAGGTTCACAAGCTCCTTGTTTGTTATTTCCAGCATACTTCCTTATGATTGTACATGCCTTTTCCACTCCTATTACCCAATATAGTATACAAAATAAGAGTAAATAAGCCATGGAAGATGCTGGAGCAGTGTCACTCCTTAGAGTGACCAATGCAGTATTAAGAGTCACGATTCTTCTGCCTTGTATTGAGATTTTATTTCAATTTGGTAGCTCATTTAGCCATTGTTATGCTTAAAACTGCTTCAGTTAGGCCAATTTGCTTAAATATGCATTTTTTAAAAATTACTCAACCACGAAACAGTGATCATTTCTTATCGTGATAATCAAACGGCGATATCGCAGGCATTACTGTACATACAAATGGAGGAATTTCGACATTTGATAGTGATGTGTTTTTATCTCAACAAAACATCCACATCTTCGATAGCTGACTACTAGCTAGTAGTTAGAAGTGTAACATTTAATAAGCCACTATATGGTATTATGGTTTCACTTGGCAATGTTTACATACACGTCTTATGTAGTTAAACAAAGAAAGTTTGTTGTAAACATAAGTGACGTGATTGGAGATGAAACGGACATGCTAATCACGACACGTCGCAACACCATAGACGTCATGTAGTTGTATTAATACATGTGGTTGTATTACTAATACCTCATAACGTTAATAGAGCAACTCGCTGCCGAGTATCAGCAGTCATCAACGCAAAGGTCCGTGCCGATAAAGGAATAATGATTAACATCACACCACAACAAAACTACGATGCTAAGACATGTCAGTTACTCGTGTCCATACACGTTATCACCATTTCATAGCAGCGGTGATACTTCCATCCATGCACTAACTTCACATATATGCACACAATACAACAGATAATAACATTTATGGTCGTGTAGCTAAGTGTCGTGTTGACATGACGACAGCTAGAAAAGCAGTTAGCATAAGCAGAGTAGACTGTATTGGAGTATCATAAATGTTGCCATGTAATATTTAGCTTGTAGTGCATAGTACTAGCTTGTGGTCTTACCTCTCTTGACGGCCTCGTCGTAGGACAGGAAGCCAATCTTGGATTCTTTGGCTCCCATAATCCTTCATTTTAGGACAAGAAGCTTGTCAAGTGCGCGTTTATTTCCAAACGTCCTTTTATCTTTGATGGTTAACGGTCAGAATGCAGCATTCCTGCTGTTAAAATGTGCGGCGAAGCGCTACAATCTGTCTGGCTGCAGAAACGCCTCTCCTAGGTCACGTGGGCGGTCAATGTCACGTGACCCCTCTGTCACATGACTACTTTCAAGAGTGGGGTATGCCACTGGAAGATATCGGATTTTGCCTTTTTTTCCCTCCACACCCGGTTTTAACTTTCATTAAAAACAAAACAAAAAAAAAACAATCTCCAGTTCTGACGGCGGACTTCGTGTCCGCTCAGGTAAAGTAAATACATCCTGTGGCTGGTAAAGTCCGCCCTTCAAAATAAAAGCAGCAAGCCTGAAATACACGGGTCCTTAATAAAAAAAAACAAACACAAAAACGTTGCACGTGTCGGTAGAATGGTGGGAATTCCGATGGAAAGTCATACTTAACTTCATTTTTCTACAACATTACACATTTCCCTTATTTTCATTTAAAAAAATCAACATTTACAGGTACCCTCCAAAGTCGATTGGAATCCTCACTTTTGACACCAAAACAAGTGGATGTCATTGAAACAATGGAGTTCAGCATATGACTTTACTGTGTTTCATGTACAATATGTCATGTAGAGTGGTGCATGGACAGCATTCACCATACGTTATTTGGACTGCAAAATATAAAACATATGTAATATTACAAGATGATAGTTCCACAGCGCATGCATAAGGTGTCCCTAAAGGCTGTTGACATTGGCAGCAGGAGTATCAGTCTAAGTAGGGAAGGCCAGGCTATTACAGCGTCCATCCGCCTTTTCTAGTTCCACCAGGTGGACCCCGAGGTATTCCCAGCCGGCTATGCGTCATAAGCCCCCCAACCTGTCCTACAGCTGTATTGGTATTGGGTTCTCATAGCCAATGCTGACTTTCACTTCCTGTTTTCCTGTATTAGCAAGCTGGTAGGATGACAACAAGGATATTCTATGATAAACATACATTGAAAAGACAGTTGGTACACCCCAGACTGGTCACCACAATTGAGAGCACTGGTGTCTAACTCAAGGCATGGGGGTCAGATCCAGTCCGCTAAATTGTTTTACGTGGCCCGCCAAAGCCTGGATGATAGTATACACATCAAAGAGACACTTTTATTTTGTATCCTTTTAAAATAGTTTAAAAAAACATGTATTTTAGAATTATTTTTAACTTTACAATAGAAATACAATCAAATACATTATTTTGTGGTAAATGTATTTGTCCTGTCAATTTGACACAGTTTTTAACTTGTAGCTGCATAATTACTTATCGTGTCGGGGTCTAGGACCAATTAACCCCAATAAACAAAAGACATTTATTTTGTATTTTAGAACTGTATCTATTGGCGTGGTATTCCATGGTTTGTGCTTTGTACCCTCACTGTACCCAAAATTAAGCGGACCATCACCAAAGCATGAGGAGGGAGTACTGTTATAACCCTGTGTTAAGTCAACGTTGAGAAAATTAGGTGATTATGCTACAGTATTTTGTATGGTACAGTGCCAATGTGGTCTACCTACACAGGTACATTTGACCTGAAACAATGTTTGTTGACTGTTGCTGGGACAGTGACTG
Organism: Doryrhamphus excisus; assembly: GCF_030265055.1. Lineage (NCBI taxonomy): Eukaryota > Metazoa > Chordata > Actinopteri > Syngnathiformes > Syngnathidae > Doryrhamphus > Doryrhamphus excisus. The sequence goes on along the minus strand of NC_080473.1, from coordinate 18,792,781 downwards.
TGACTGAAGTGTTGAAGAGAAACAGCAACATCCTTTCACAGGAAAGGTGATTGGAGCGAAGAAGACAGAAAAGACACAGATGTGTGTGTGTGTGAGTCACACCCCCACATATGAATGAAAGTATATGGTTTATTTAGCACTTTTAAGTATGGTTCTGTCTGACAGACAAATAACAGCAAGCTGGTGAATGCTGGTACGCATCAGTGAACACTTGGGCATCCATCGTTGTGTATATATCCTGATCTACGGCTATAAACTCAAATCTAAATAAAGATAACATTTTCACAGTGTTAACATAAGACTGTACACATAGCACTACACACTTTTTAAATAAGTCTTCGTTCACAATGGACGCCTCATCCAGTAAGCAAAGTACAAAGGCAGGCATACACCGTGATATTTCATCCTCTGCTGATTGTGTGAGGGATCAGCAGGGCATCAAATACTAACCTTCCTAATGTACGGAAGCTCGTATTTACTCCCATGTTTGCAATGTCATGATTTCATGTACCGGGTCGGGGAAACAAACTGTGCTGTCATGTTGCAAATACGTTCATGTTACTTCCCAAAGAGTCAGCATGTTGAGCTCTGACCTGCCAAGTTTAGGCAGGCTGAAACTCATTGTGTGAGGCAGCAGGATCTTTGTGTTTATCTTTGAAAATGCGCTTAGCAGGACATTTAAAAAGGAAAAGTGCAACTTTGGGGGGAATTTTGCCCATCATGTGAGACATGAACGCACATCTTTCTCTCGTGTGTGTGCTTAAGACGTAAAAACAGCTAAAAAGAGGCAGATCATTAATGCACGTAAAAGGGACACGCCTATTCTGAAAAGCACCAAACAAGCAACAACAAGGCTCCTTTGACATAAGACAACCTGCACATTACTTAACATTGTTACACCCAAGAACTACTTTACTGGCGTAGTGACATCTCGCCACACGGCCTCACGATGAGCTTCACCATAGGTAACACTACATATAGGAGTCGCCACTGTTTGAAAAAGTTAATGCTAGGTGTAGCTTTCCATCACAACCCAAGAAGGAAGTTCCGCTAATGCTTAAAAAGAGCAAAATACTGTAAGTATGACATGTCATCATGAATGTACCTGTCATTACAATGGCTATAAAACCATAAAGCCTTGTTGGAGGTGTTTTAGTTGCAGCCTTTCTAGGCAGAATAGGTGTGTCCCATTATGTGCATGAATTACCGCCCTCTTCTTAGCTGTTTTATATGTTTAGAACACACAGAAAAGAGAAAGATGATGATGGACAATATTCCAGAAAGTACACTTTTCCTTGAAGGTTCCATGCATCCAAAGTGAGACGTTGTAGTGGTCCTCATAGAAAGCCGAAAGGCCAGCTCAAATTTCGTTTTATGAAGTGGTGATTTGTTCTTTGGGAAAGAACAGCAGCGGGTTGGACATGAGGCACTGGCTGCTTGTCAATCTTAGTGTGTGTGTAATTGTGCCTTTTGGAAGGCACCATTCATCTTCTAAACCCTTTCCACCAGCTCTTCTCAGGCATGTCCACACCAACACGTATATTTTCAAAAAGGCACATTTTCACTATGGTGGAGTTAAAACAAAACCCAAAAAAAGTTATCCACATAAAAACATTCACTGGCTGTCATGTTGATTTTGTCCAATCAGAAGCCTGGAAAGCAGCCTCAGCTGACTTGGTTGCACATTATAGCACCAGAAGACATTTACAGCAACACGCACCAGCAGAGGTCTCATTTTCTCCTATTATGTTGACTACATTTGGTTATAGGAGTTGAAATATGACTATAGGGGTGTTATTTCATGTCTAGAGGGCTCTAATAATGCTAAAAAGTGTACTGTATATAGACGGTGGTAAACAGGTTTTGTATACTACATTTATAACTAAGGACTCTTCTACTTCACAGAAAATCACTTCTGACAGTCTGGTCTGGAACCAATTAACTGTTCAATAATAGAGTTTTTGTATGTAATAAGAAAATGATCTGAAGAAAGTACCAGTCCTGTAGGCTTTTCGCTCCCTGTTAGACGGATTTACACCATTTGCACCATCACAGAACCAGGAATGAAGACAACAGTCATTCCCTCACTGCTGACGGAGCAGTAAATGGCCGGGAGGAAGTTTGCCATCAAATTTCATATGAAGCTCCCAGTCAATCATTAATTCCATTGACGTTTTACCAACTACTTTTAAGTCTCAGGCTAATAACACGGCCAAAGGGCATCTCTTTAACTCCATACAGGAGGCGTACTTTTGTTAGTAAATGCGGGATGATTGTGTTATTAAACCCTGCTGCTATTGCTATTTAATACTGCGTTTGGTACCGTTTGTATCTACGCTGTCCACCGGGACCACAGGGTGGTGTTTGGTTCTTCATGACATGTTAGAATGAGAATAAAATCAACTTTGACCTTTTGAAATGAAATGTGGGTGTTGGTGTGGACATCCTTCAGGACGCATGATTCTTACAGATGCCGTGAGACGCAACAAGGTTTGTTTCGACAATTGGGCAGTGACATAGTTTAATTTGTATGATTGCATGGGTACATTTATCAGCGTGTGTCCGTGTGCAGTCAATCATCTACACCAGATAACGGCTCTGAAAGCAGCACTTGCAACAGAGGCATCTTTGTACCTGCTTGATGTCCTCTCTGGTCTTCAAGCCACGTGTCTTTTTCTTCCGTAAGACGTCACCCAAGGCTTGGCTGAATTGGGGTTTTGTGGAGTAAGCTTTGAGCCAATAGGAAAGCTTGAACCACTTCCTGGGTCTGCAGGGGCGTGGTGTTGACATCCTCAAGGGCGTCCGCCACGGCAAACTGTCGGTCCCTCAGTCGGTTCCAGTTGGATAAAATATTGTGGTATTCAAATACCTTCTCATAGTTACCCACAGAGTTGTAGAGTTTGATGAGGCCTCTGTAGTCGTACTCCAAGCCGCTGTAGCCTTCTCCAAACAGCTTCTTTCCTACAACAGCAAAGCGGATAAGGACATTTAATTTGCAATCACGCCACAATGCAAGCGCAACAGTCCATCACAGTCCGTCCTCTTCATTTACAACTACACACAAACACGCACGCACAGCACAGCAGAGTACTGGGATCACTTCTCTGCAGCAGTGATTCTCAACTGGTGCGTCACAGTGCCGTTTTCAGTGGGCCCTGGGTCAAAAAATGTCTACTGTCATTTCCAGTGTGTAAGCCATTGCTTGCTTCTTACGCTTTGAACCCTGTGGCTAACACAATGGTGTGGGCTAAGTCATGTCCAAATTCCGCTTTACTTCAAAACCACAACTAACTGTTAAAATACTGTGAGTATATATAACAATGTAAGAGTCTGACTCATTCGTGCATGCTGGGGCGCTGCAAGGACGTCAGCCTCCCTCTGGGATCTGGGCTCCCTCTGGTGGACAGATGCAGCATTGCAATGACATTCATTCATTTCTATGCCGTTTGTTCGCCAATGAATTGAGAAACACTTGAATATTTTTTTATTTTAAACTCATATGCATAACTTTTGAGTATTAAGTTGCTGTGTGATGAGTTTGTAAGCTACCACAGTGAGTCAGACTGTTACAGTATGTTGAGTAATGACCTCCTGCAATTTCCAAATGGTTGACAAGCTCACCGCAAGGTTTTTCATAGCTTATGATTGGCTCCAGTCAAATCAAGAGCTGCCTGCAATTCATACACCAGAATTTACAGTAATCACTACATGCCCATGACTGCACCACACATTCTTGTCTGTGCTATTGGCTCACTTGTCTGTAAACTGTTGCAAACAGTACCTAAAAAGATCGACACCCGAGAGGTGTTTGTTGAAAAATTTAATTTGGGTCACCGCTTGTCATCAAAGGGTGATGGCGGGTTCTGCAGCCAAAACCACTGCTCTACAGTAACTTATGGTCTGCACACATGGACATGAGTGTGTGTGGGAAGGCTTGGCAAATCATTTTATATACCAGTATAAATATTTCCAATGATAAGAGAATGACTTGTACCGATATAAATGACAAATGTAAACTTGAATAAAGAAGTAAGTGAAATGGTGTGCACACATCTGAGATGTGACCCGCCCACCTGAGAAAGCAAGTTCATTTATATCAGCCCTTGTTACTACACTGAACAAGCCATTTCAGCTCTGACCCACTACGATCCACCATCATGACACACGGGATGATGCAAGAGGGATGTTTTTAATGTGATATTGTCTGACCGATAGCAATGGAGCGCAGGTAGAGCCTCTCTGCATCGTCATACTGGTTCATGTCGTAGTTGTAAAGGGAGGCCAGGTGACCCACGGAGAGCGCCACCTCGTAGTCCTCATGGCCCAGAAGCTGCTCCTTAATCTGGATGGCTTTGATGTGCATCTCCTCGGCTTCCTAGTAAGAGTCCCATAAACACCAGCGTCACAATAATGTACAGTAGCTATGCAACCCAAAATACACTCAATGATGACAGGCTTTCAATCCTGGAATAGTTCATTCTCTCCCTGCTTCCACACCTCTACCTCTTAAACACGACAGGCTGATCAAGACCAACATCAGCTCATAGAAAGATGGAAAAGGCGGAATACAAAGTGCTTATTGAGCATGCTCATTGCTCAAACGCCTAAGGATGGTGGGCTTTGTTTTGGGTGCAGTATGGTGTTTTCTTCCACTGATAATGATATCAGCACACTGCAGAACATTTGGTACGACTAGTGTGCAAACTGTCTTTCTCTGAAAGTTAATGTTTGTCTACATGTGAGCACAGAGGAAGTTATAATAAGCTGGGGGAAAAGGAGCAGTTGATTTGCTCACCCACACAGCACAGGTCATCTCGCCTCATTTGAGTTTTTTTTTTTTTAATAAATTATCAGTCATCTGAGGTATTTTTAACGTGATCAGATTTGTGGTATGACCTCATAATTCCCTATGGTGCACCCATACTTCTAATATGTTGCCTAAATGCACAACATGCTGAATGAAAGGAGGTTTTAATTTCACTGATGGCATGATATGGATGTTTGTGCCACATAGAAATATGCAGCTTTCCAAATTGTACGTATCCTTGCCAGCATTACTCTTATTTGTGAATTTATTACCACTAACCTGCCTTAGAGATCATGTTATTTTAAAGGCTATTTTTCTGTTGAGACCAAATGTTTGAAATAAATCTAGCACTGTTTAAGTAACTTACATTGCATATTGCAGTACTTTATTTTGCACAAACAAATTCATCCAGTGGCATCACAGTAAAAGCAGCATCATGTGTTAGAGCAGGGGTGGGCAAACTACGGCCCGGGGGCCACATCCGGCCCGCCAAGTGTTTGAATACGGCCCGCCCGTTCTTTCCAAAGTATTTCATTTAAAGTCAACATACAAGCTGGCATCATGGCTTGAGACGACATTTTCATGGTTTGGCGGTTTTATCAATTTCGTTATTTGATGCGGTCTGTTGTTTACAAAGTGAAAAAAGGGACACAAGCACATAATAATAATAATACTAATAATAATAATATTAAATAATAAATTTATTCTTATTATTATAATATATATATATATTATATATTATTAATAATTATATATTATAATATTATAATATAATAATAATATAAAATAATAATAACAAATAATAATAACAAATAATAGAAAATAATACTAAATTTATTCTTCTTATTATACATTTATAACGCACTTTACATCATAATAATAACAACAAATTAATATAAAATAATAATAACAAATAATAAAGAATAATAATACATTTATTCTAATTATTGTAAATTTATAACGTACTTTACATCAAATAAATGATCTTAAAGTGCACATATAGCAGATTGCGTAACACTTTTACAGATACAATAATTTCGTTATTTGATGTGGTCTGTTATTTACAAAGTGCTCCTGATAAAAGGGACACAGGCACATAATAATAATAATAATAACAAATAATAATAATATAAAATAATAATAACAAATATAAAATAATACTAAATTTATTCTTCTTATTATACATTTATAAAGCACTTTACATCATAATAATAATAAAAAATAATATAAAATAATAATAACAAATAATATCAAATAATAATACATTTATTCTAATTATTATAAATTTATAACGTACTTTACATCAAATAAATGATCTTAACGTGCACATATAGCTGATTGCATGACACTATTACAGATAGAATAATTTCGTTATTTGATGTGGTCTGTTATTTACAAAGTGCTCAGGACACAGGCACATAATAATAATAATAATAATAATAATAATAATAATAATAATAACAAATAATATCAATATAAATAATAATACATTTATTATTATAAATTTATAACGCACTTTACATCAAATAAATGATCTCAAAGTGCCCATAAAGCAGATTGCATGACACTTTTACAGATACAATAATTCCAGGTGGACTGTTACGTGTAAAATATCGAGTCTGGCCCCCCCGTCAATTTTGTTAAATCAATGCGGCCCGCCAGTCAAAAAGTTTGCCCACCCCTGTGTTAGAGTGTAGTAAATGTAGTACACCACCTTCTAAAGACGCTGTTTAACATTATTAGAGCCCTCTAGAATGAAATAACACCCATATATCACCTTGACATTTCTATTACCCAATATGATAGACATAAGAGAAATAAGACGTACAAGACATGGAATAGACTCAGGCCTCCAGTTTGTGTATAATACTTCCTGTGGTGGCTACTGTCTCAGCAATGCAACATTACTGACACCTACTGACCAGTGACATTAGCAAGATTACTACTCAGAGTGTCTGAAATGTGTGTTTTAGGTATCAACGGTATATCAATGCATGCACGTGACTTCAACTATATATAATGTTCTGAGATGACGAGGGCTGTACTTGTACTTGGTCTGACTGACATGACTCAGCGTTCTATGTGATTGGTGCTGCAACAGAAGGTGTCGGCATCAAACCTTGAACTTTCTCATGGATTGGTAGAGTCGTCCTAGGTTGCCATAATGTTTGGCTGTCTGCACGTTGAACTCTCCAAAGGCCTTCTTTGCTAGCTGCAACGAGGACAGGTGCAGGTCATGGGCCTCCTGCAGGAGGCGCTCTTCTGTCTCTTTGTTGTGGCAATCAATGGCAATTTCTTCCAGGATTAGAGCTGACGTAAAAACAGAACACATCACGCACAAATAAAGATCATTCAAGTAATTAGCAGCAGAATAAAGCATCATTTAGCTTGTTAAGTGTCAGACAGCTATCAAAGGGTGCAGCACAAAACGTAGCACTGCCCAGAGCAGTGGTTCTCAACTAAAAAAAAAAAAAAATCCTACAAAAATAATAAGAAACAAACAGTCGTGATATCTGAAACCCATTTAATTTTAAGATTACTTTTGAGCAAAGTGCAATGAAAAAAAGTACAGAGACAATATATTGCAATCTACTAATTTAATTTCTACTACATTACACTCTTCTACACTCTGTGTGTATGCTGTTGGCCCCGCCAGCACCCACTGAGACAAAGACCATGTAACCAACAAAAGAGCTCACTCTGTTTATGCTATTGTTCTACGGAATGGATGCCAACGCAGCACAAACTAACAGGACGCTTACACACTAGCATACATGCAAAACTATACCTGTGGCTACAACCCGCAAGGCATGCTGGGAGCCTCCTTATTGCTACTCTTCTCCACATGCTACCTCAAAGGCTAACTGTCTTCATTCAATAGAAGATATGAGGAATTTGAGTTGGGTCCCTGCTTGTCATTAAGGGGTGATGGTGGGGGTTGAAAACTACTGCCCTCTGGGCCAGAATGTTAAAGAGAACTGAAAAGCGTGGACATCGATCAACCTGACTAGGACCAAGACAGACAGCAATCTACTGTTGTACTGCTGTGTGTGAGTACTGCCTGTACTGTCTTACCTTTCACTCTCTTGGAGGACGCCAGGAGCAGATGGTCTTCAGGCAGAATGTGAGTAATGATGTCTATGGCACGTTCTGCATGGAATCTTGACAACACACAGAGAGCCCACGTCATCGTCTCACTACTGTCAACATACAAACCCTATTTGTCTAGACAGCGTTTAGAGGTGAAAACAACATGAAAACTAGACAGCTGCCTATGCTGCTAAATATTTTTTGAATACTTCACCATGTACACACATGCTAGTGATTTGAGAACCAATACCAAAATATCAATACTAAAATTGATTCTCAAATTAACAAATGGATACTTTAGATACTTTAGAGTCTTTTTAGGGGATGTCTGTTGAAACTGACTGTAAAGGGTTCCATGTGTCAACATAGTTCTTAATAATGAATCATTTATTTGAATGCTTTGACTTTTATTTGACTTTAAAATCCAATTTTTACATATTGCAAATGATTTTGTCCTGTATTATCTATCTGTAAGTAATGTGCAAGTATAATGATATGACAACTGTGTTGTTAGGACACCAATTATGTCTAGCTGCTGCATTAACCACTGACTGACTAAATACACACATGTGATTTTTCACTTAATTTTCCTTCAGTTATGAATACAAAAATGAAGTTTTGCTGTCTGATGACTGGGGAAGTGTCCAGGTGTCATGTCACGTATAACAAGTGTCTCCTTCCATATTATTCTGACATTTGTCACCAATTATCAACTATCATTTGTTACAATTATCTGGCTTGTACTTACAGAGCATTATCAAACTTCCCAGAGCTGTACTGGTGGACATATGAGGAATAGGCCAGGTCTTCATGGGCTGTGGCAACATGGATGTTCTTTCCTCCAAACACAGACTGTCTGATGTCCAGCGCTGTCTGCCATTTGCACAAGAAGAAACAACTAAGTTCTCCAGATACAGAACAACAACTGACGTTACGATAATCTGGTGCTGGATATTATAAATGTGGCCTGCTGTGCCATGGGAAAATATCCTATTTCACTTCAATATCTTGGTTTTAGCTACAAATAATGACAGGCAGAAGAGGAAGTCGATAATGTACATAATACATTAGACTCATGTTAAATATGATGCGCCTTGGCTCAATAAAGCCAGGAGACTTAAAGGGAGCTCGGATGTACAGCATTAGATAAGTCATATCCATAAATCCCTCCTTTATTGCACTTCATTGGTGCAGTAAGTACATTCATAAATTGAGTACTTTGGTAGTTATGGCAATAAAAACCTGCTTACAAACGCCTCAAAATGGTTTTTAACATTAGAGCCTTGAAGCCATGAAATAACACCCCTATAGTCCACAATATAGTAGACATGATCTGAGAAACACAGACATTCCGAAACACATTCACTTTGCACTCAAGATGGAACTTTCTATATTTATTTCACATTAATATACCTTTTTATTTCAGCGGCTATTCTAGAAGATTGTTTACATTTTAATAAAACTTTGCACACCTATTTGGCTTTGACTGTTCCACTCATTTTGTGGTAAAAAAATCGGGATACAAGTTTTGGTCCATATTGGCCAGCCGTATTCCAAGTGTTCCAAAATGGTGTTTTGTTTTCACAGAGTTAGTACTTACCTGGTAAATAGCGACAGACTGGCATATATTGTCTACATTTAATAAGTAAAATCCGTAATCCAGAAGAGTGTCAGAGTATTTAGGGTGCTTGTGCCCAAAGTGTTCCCTGTAAGAAAGAAAAACGCAGTATGACGTCACTGTGATCAAACCTGCATCACAAGCCAAAGTGAAGCAATTTACCTTGCAAGAAACACGGCATGTTTAATCAACTGTTCTGCTTTCCTGAACTCTCTCTTCACCACACAAGCCTGCAGCACAAAGACAACAGCAATAACAGCTATAAATGAGGGATTACTGCACTGTATGTATTTTTCACACAAACCATGAAGTGGTGAGGGGTTACTATACTGCACATCCTTCATGGCCATGATGACTGACCACACACTTGTTAGTAATACACAAACACGACAGACCTTGGAGGCTTGGCGAAGGACATCGACCACTACTTTAACTGGGAGGCCTGGAGTAATTTCCTTCATGGCCTCTATACACCATCGGTATGCCTGGAACACATTCATGAAATACTCAAGTTGGCGGGGGTACAAGCAAGTACCAGTATTCAAGTACAGGCGGTCCTTGTGTAGCTACCATTGCCGGAAATAAATACTATATGAAAAAAAAAACGACAACTACAATAGTTACTTGCCCACGGCAGGAAGGACAGTACATTTTTTTTTCCTTCATGATGTCTCCCAAGATTGAGGCAGACTCTAGGCTTCAATATGCCCCATAAATGGACAGTAATAACTAAGGAGTGTAGTGCTCTCAGACAAACATAGGGATACTACAAGTAAGTCGTTCTTATATTTCATCTTTGATTGAGTGTATTTGATATGCGTTCTGTGTACAGTGTGAGAGACTGTTCATTAAGATTCTAACCTACTCTAAAACTACACTTGGGACGGTGTGGTATGAACGGAACCAGTACGTAGACCGAGGACCGCCTGTGTAATATGTCGCTGATGTTTACCTCATCATAATGACTTTTGGCAAAAAGCAAGGCACAAAGCTCGCCGTACAATGCTGCCTTGTTGGCCTGGTGGCCATGTTTGGCTAACTTCTCCATATGAGACTGAGCAAGCTTGAAGGTCTCTTCCCCCAGGTGGTATTTACAATTGCCATTGCGCACATGAAGGATCCTGTGGAGGTAGAAAGATGACATGAATTGCAATCTTTAATGTATGTAGCCATGGTTAAAAATGGATATGCACAAAAGCATCGCTCAGTTGATGGATAAGCTGTGACTTTTTTCTTATGCTTTGAAATGTCTGAAGAGGAGACTTCTGGCATGACAGCAAGATTGGCCTAGACCAGGGGTGTCAAACATACGGCCCGTGGGCCGGAACAGGCCCCCAAGGAGGTTCGATCAGGCCCGCAGGATAATTTGAAAGTGGAAAAAATGCATAAAAGACATGGAATTAATATTTTTAATTCGCTGCAATTCATGGATTATCCGCTAAGGGGCGCACTCTTTCCATCAGAGTAGAAGACAAGCCGCATCACTGAGACAGACTGAAAACAGCAGACGGTATCAATGCGCCATCTGCTGCTTGTTACGACGTTGTTAATACCTTGGTCTCTACCTCTCCGCTACACCCTCATTAGCCAAAATGTCGTTATCCAAACGGAGAAAAGTAGATAAGGAGTGTAGAATTTTCAAAGAAAAATGGACCACGTCCTATTTATTTACAGAGATGCACGGAAAACCTTTGTGCTTGGTGTGTTTGCAACAAGTTTCGGTATTGAAGGAATATAATATTCGACGCCACTACGAGACTCATCACAGCAAAAAATATGACGGCTTACTGTTTGCATTGAAAGAATACAGCTCTGTGAAGATGAATCCTTACTGTGGTGATTTAAAAAATGTGCACTTTAATGTTAGTCAGCAGCTTCAAAACAAAAGTTGTGTGATGGAATTTTACTGTTCATACAACTCCATAAATTTTCAGTATATATTGTATGTGTATGTATGTTTCATGTATGAAGTTTACAGATTTACAGGACAGGCGAACACTTTCTTCATTACACATTTAAAATCACTCTCCTTAGTTTGTAAGGTGTACGCAGGGATTACATTTAGATTTTATATGCGTATGTGTAAGTGGTTTAAAAATCCCTTTCTTTAAAAGTCTCATTTAATCTTAAAGTGCATTACTATATTTTTCAGTACCAATTAAAGTTTTGTGCCTTTGTACAATCAGTGGGATCAGTTGCATTGCATATTTGTGAATGATAAAAGTAAATTGCACATTTGTCTAAGGAAATATGAGGTGTTTCATAAAATGTTTTGTAAAAGGATAGTTCATTAAATTTCAATATTATCCTAATGTTCCTAATGTGCTTCTTTACACCAAAACAAAGGAAAGACATGATATTTTGGATATTTATAGCAGAGTATGGTATAATTTTAATGGTCCGGCCCACTTGACATCTCCCTAGGCCGTATGTGGCCCACGATGCGAAATGAGTTTGACACCCCTGGCCTAGACGATCGTTGATGAAATTTGCCGTATACTACATGAAACTGACCTGACACAACATTCCACGGCCCTGTAGCAGTGGAGCACCTCACTGTGGAGTGCACAGAGCTGCAAGCAGGAAAGAAACACTTTCTCTGCATCTCCATACCAGCCTGCATCTGACAAGAAACCCCCTGCAAGAAAACACACCAGATGGGAACAATCAGCACCGTGTATGGAAGGAGCATCAGCTTTCATCTCCAATCAAATCTGAATGGAAAGAATCCTACTGTGACACTTCAACACAGTATGATGTAGCAGCGGCCATTTCTAAAATTCATCTAAAATCATTTTTACAAGAAGCCGAAAAGAGCTGAAAAACGTACACAAACAGAGGCAAAAACATGCTAACCGAGGTTCCACTGTATTTGCTGTGCAAACCACAACACAAAAGACTAAATGTTGGCTGTTTTACCTGAAATATGTATTTCACTTCTTTGCATTTTGGACCGACACTGAGTTGGGTTTCAGCGTGTGTCATAAAGTTGGAAATAAAGCTGTCATTCATTAGTGAAAAGCATTGTTATTTAAAGTAAATCATGCTGTGTGTATATGTGTGTATGTATGTATGTATATATATATTTTTTGGGGGGTGCACTGATTTCACATAGCAGCATATAAAGGAACACTACACCTAGCGTTAACTTCTCCGAACCCAAAAACACAGCAGCATTTGCAGCAGCTCCAATATGTAGCCTTACGTCTTGCTTGTGGCCTGAGGCATTGTCAGTGAGTGTGTGGTGAAGCTAGCCGCTAGCCGGCTAATAGAGGGCCAGTGTGGTGTGGAGTGGTGTTACTGCGTCAGTAACATAGAAACAACGCTAATAACTATAACGGTTAATGAGTTTTTTCCAGAAGGCTTTATCGATGGAATAGATTAATCTCAATATGTGCATTCATTAGCTGCCTCTATTTATCTGTTTTTAGATCTTTGGAATGCACAGAAAAGGGAAAGCCGTGTGTTCATGTCTCACATAAGGATTGGACACTTGAACTGAAAATCTGCTTGGTTTGGTACCAGAAAACTGCCGCCTCACACCAATGAGAAGGGTCAAAGTCATATAAAGACTGAACATGTTGTCATCACAATAAGCCAGCAAACATACAACACTGAAGCCCAGCCAAGCCCAGCATTTACCCAACACAAAGCCAAACTGGATGGCCTTCTCTTTGACGTGGATTTGAGACTCTGCAATGTAGGAGCAGCGGCGGCTGAAGGAATTGGCCAGCACTGAGGCAACTTTCACCCCATGGTCCATTAAGGCCTGGAAGCAGTGGTGGAGGAGGTGCCTGTAATGAGAAGCATCCATGTCAGTGTAAACACAAAATGCTAGTATACACAGTGCAGGCACTTTGGCCACCATAGACACAGAAACCTTTTTGGACTACTTGCACACGCAAGTCACACACAGTCACACACACATCATTCTTCTGCTGACATACGCTGTAACTACTTATACAGCAAGTCTCATATTGACTGACAAATATTAAGTTTTTAATTGGTTATGGGAGCATGTTTGTAACCACAAAACGCTGCACATGGAACATAAACCGAGGACCACCTGTACTCATGGACAGCAATTCCTCACCGGTTTTCCAAAAACACATTCATTAATAAATCCTGGGCGGCACGGTGGTCTAGGGGTTAGCGCACAGACCTCACAGCTAGGAGACCAGGGTTCAATCCCACCCTCGGGCATCTCTGTGTGGAGTTTGCATGTTCTCCCCGTGCATGCGTGGGTTTTCTCCGGGTACTCCGGTTTCCTCCCACATTCCAAAAACATGCTAGGTTAATTGGCGACTCCAAATTGTCCATAGGTATGAATGTGAGTGTGAATGGTTGTTTGTCTATATGTGCCCTGTGATTGGCCGGCGACCAGTCCAGGGTGTACCCCGCCTTACGCCCGAAGACAGCTGGGATAGGCTCCAGCACCCCCCGCGACCCTCGTGAGGAAAAGCGGTAGAAAATGAATGAATGAATGAATGAATAAAAAAAATGCTTGAATGCTTGAATGGGGCCTATTATTAATGGGGCCTATTATTAATCAATATGCATATTGTAGCAAATGGTACATATTTTTTAGCCTAAATGATCAAGCATAAAATGTCTAACTAATGATGTAAAATACAAATGTAAGGCATTCAGAAGATGCATTCACATGAAATAACGGTCCTCTAAAACTAATACGTGCTCGTGCCATACTTGACACAACACTGAAGTGTTGGCTATGACTGACGGTAAAACTTTCACAGCACTCAAGTGGCAAATATGCACACAGGAAGCAAAAATGCTTTTTTTTTCTCAACAATCATCTTACCTCTTGTCTGAAGCCCGAAGAACTTTAGCAAAGACTTCCAGGTCACAAAACTCCCCTCCCAGCTGACATAGCCTACCCTGCTGGTAAAGCTGAAACACAACACATCCAATGAGAAAAGCAATAACAATGCAAATACTCGCCATGCACAATATACCGATATGAAAACTTCCTGCTTCACGAGACCGAAACTGATAGTTGTTAATATTTATTATTGCTTCAATTCAGATGTAAGAGTAGTTTGTGGACACCTGGGGGTAAGGAAACTCAAAGTGATACCAGTACTAATACCACAACATAAAAATAGCAGTGGTTCAGGTGGTCTGAAGTGGTTTGCTGCCCGACGGGGGCGGGAGTCGGCGGCGTGTCAGGCGGCTTGTTGTTAGCGAAGCGTTTGGAGGTGTCTAACACTAATCCCCACACGATGGACACCATGTTTGCTGATAACACATGTTCACAGCACATCACACGTAGGAGAAAAGGAGCTGCCGGGGATGGGGGAAGGTGGTTTTGGCTTCAAACCTCATGATACTTTGCCCCATTCATCCTGGTTGTCCTGTCCCCTTTGACGAGAAGCATGATGTTTCCCCTTCCCCTTGTGCTTCACAGTAGGGATGAGGTTCTTGGGGTCCAACTCAGCATCCTTCTTCCTCCAAACACGAAATAGTTCAATTTTGGTCATGTCTGGCATTCTTAAGACGGGCCTGGATGTGTTTTTTTTAAGCATGGGGACAGGATTTCAATCCATGACGTGGTGTTGGCGATGGTACCTTTGCAGATCATTCATCAGCTCTTGTTGGTCTATTCTTTACAAATCGCAAGATCAAGTTGAGATCTTTCGTGGAGCCCCAAGCCGAGGAAGATTATCTGTGACCTAAGTATTCAATTTTTTAACTATTACAAATACAGAAGCCTTTGTCACACCAAGTCGCTTGCCTATAGCACCATAACTTATCCCAGCCTTGTGTAGGTCTACAATTCTGTCTCTGATGTCTTCTGAGAGCTCTTGGCCTTGGACTTGGGCATGGTGGAGTATGACGTCTGACAGTTTGAAGCTGTGGACAGGTGTCTTTTATACAGGTAACGAGGTCAAACAGGCGCCACTCAAACAGATAACCAGAGCTTCTTCGGGAGGGCCAGAATTCCTGCTTTTTTTTGTAGGTGCCAAATATTTATTGCTTGCAAGAATATACAAAAAATGTTCAAAAAATCATCATACGTGATTATTCTGAATTTTTGTCCCACATATTCTGCCGCTCAGATGAACAACCGGTGGACGTCCAAATAAATGATGGCCCCAGTGTAGGTGATGTAACAGTGTTATGTTATGTTACGCCAAACAGGTGTTACATTATGTGTCACAGGTGTTGTTACGTTGTGCTACACACATGTGTTACATGATGCTACAGTTGAGGAACACAACGGACGTCCAAGCTAAAACAAGTGTACTCGATGATGCCCTCCATAATTGTAAAATGTCACGAGTTTGCCGCTTCTAACCGTACGTGTTGAATCTGCGCATGTGCAGTAATTAAACTACATCAAGCAGAGATATTTGTGTGCTCCGTGATACCAATACATTTACATAAATCAATACAGGTAGTATCTAATGTACAATATGTACATTAACAATAATGTACGCATCATCTTAGCGGACCAGTGCAGAATTAGACTGACACTTAGCCGGCTAATGTTAGCAAATGAGACTTACCTTATAATAGACATCGAACTGGATGTTTTCCGGGAGCGAGCGTATGTCCTTCCTCGATCGGCTGTAATTGTCCACCACGACGGAGATAGCAGTGTTATACAGTGATTCTGGGATCCATTCTAACTCCACCGCAGCCATGTTGTTTTCTTCTCCAACAACAGCCACACTTCTACATGAGATGCCAGCACTCCTGCAACATTTGCTGCCAGCACCGTCCGACAGGCCACAATTTGCTCTACATGAAATGCCGAATTTTCACTTGCTACGTGGAGGTCCGGGATAACGCTAAATGGACCCTTATGACCTGATGCACGCAGGCCTTTCCTCTTCTACCTCCATTATTCAGGCAGACAACACCTCATAGAACCCGATGACGTCACCCAACACAACATTTCTTCTTCGTCTTCTTCTCACGCGCGGCACACAACCACTTGGCGCACTTCTGCCACCGTGTGGGGGTGGCGATCATAACAATCATATACGGTAATATTCCAAATTCACTACTACTGTTAATCAAAATAATACAAATGACAATAATTATTATAATATTATTAATAATAGTATTTATAATATTATATAATTATTATGACCCCAACCACCACATCGTGGCAGAAATGCGCCAACTATAATAATAATAAATATTATTATTATTATAATTACTATTATTATTATTATCATTTATATAATTACATAATAATAATAATTAGTGGTATAATAATAATAATATATAATAATAATAATAATAATAATAATAATAATAATAATAATAATAATAATAATAATAATAATAATAATAATAATTGATATTATTATTGCTATTATTATTGTTGTTGTTATTGATATTAATATATAATTATTATTATTATTATTATTATTATTATCATTCATAATAAAAAATCTCATATATTTATCAGTCTTGTTGTAAGTACAACGTTGTCAAGAATTGGCATGAGCCGGTCTGGAACCCAAGATACAGACTCAGATTTTGGAACAAAAAATATTTATTACAAGAGAGAGTGTCCACAACATGGTATAGTACAAAATAACAATAGAAAAGAACAAATAAGAAAAACAAAATAGGCTATGGAGGTCGGAGAGAAAAATACAAAACCCAGAACACTGTAGCAAAAGGCAGACAGGAAAAAACTATTCAGAAGAAACAAGAAGAAAAAACGCTGCTGACCAAAGGTCGAGCAGGATGAAAACCAGACAACAGAAAAACACTGCAGAATAAGTCTAGCGGGCTGATTAAAAGCCAGAGAGCAAGCAGAGGCAGCATGGAGGAGTTTGAGGGACAATCTGGCAATGCACTGGTCTCAGAGCAGAGCTTAAATAGTCAGGTCTAAATTAGCCAGATGTCCAGGAGCAGCCCTCCCACTGCTGGTCAGGATGCCAGGGTGCACTGCAGAGAAAAGGCAGCAGGCAGCAGCAAAGCGACAACACGGGTCATGACAACTACTCAACAATTTTCGACTTTCTTCTTGTAAATGTAGAACTTTATTTTGTAATATTACATCTTTTTTCTCGTAAATGCACAACTTTACTCTTGCAAATTTATGACTTCATTCTTTTGTAATTTTACATAAATTTATAATTTTGCTTTTTTTGCATTTATTTACATTTAATAATTATGACTTTATTCTCCTAAGTTACAAGAATAAATAAATTACAAGAATAAAGTTGTACATTTTTGAAGAAAAAGGGAATAATTTTATGAGAAAAAAAGGAATAAATTCATGAGACTAAAGTTGTAAATGTACAAAAAATAAAGTTCTAAATGTACAAATTTCTAAATTAACAAAATGTACAACTATATTCTCATGAATTTAGGGTTTTTTTCATAGAATTCAGACTTTATTCTTGTTATAATGTTATTCCTCATAAATTTACGACTTTATTCTCATAAATATCAAACTTTTTTTCTTTCTTTTTCTGTAAAGACAAACCAAAGCGGAATGTGATCCATGCACGTATACGGCATGTACCGTATATTCCTCCACAGTAGATGTAGGGTAATAACGGTGTGACTGCTAAGCCATCATCCCACAGGCAGGCTGCACACGACAAGACCATTGTTGTTTCCAGCAGACAATGCTGGCTGTGATTGTCTCCTCCACCTTCTACTGGCATCTTCCCAGCATCATCCACACACTCCAGAGGAAAAAAGGCCGTCTTTGTGTCAAAAAAACAACACTGGAGTCTTTGTTTGCTCCAAAGCCAGCTGCTTCTTACAGTATCATTCCTCATGGATGGTGTTCCTGGGAGACCTTGGAGGAACGTGTAGGGATCAGCCTTCGTCTACCACATCCCACTCCAGGATCTCATTCAAGGTATTTACTCCCAGACCTGGCTCTTCCAACAACACCCCACTGCTCGGATGCTACCACACCCGGTTGGTTTTCTCGCCCTGTACTCTACGCTTCCAAGGAAACTGCGCTTTTGATTGAGTGCCACTGCTAAATAACATGCCACGGGGCCAAGGAAGGTATCAGCAACAAGATAAAGAAGGTGAGAAGCAGGATTGAATACGTACAAAGATGGAGGAGGAGTCTTCAGTCAATTTCATTCAACTCATTTAAACTTCTTTACCGCATGTATGAGTAGTTCTCTTGATAAAATGTTTTTTCTTCATGTTTTTGTGTGTCTGCAATGGACGAATAGGATTTACAGTAATCACGACTCACTCTTTTTCCGCTGGCACCATTACTCCTTCAAACAGCCAAACCTCGGAAGGTGTGTATTTCAGCTAACAGAGAACATGGAAGCCAAACAAAAAACCTTACCAGTCACATGAAACATCAGTGTCACAGTGTTTGAAAAGTGTAAAAGCTTTGAGAGACCTCCGTGGTGTCACACCAGCTGCTTGGAGCATGTGTCCCAACACAGTGAACCTTGCTGGGGCACAGCAGGTGGCTCCTTGCCCTCTATACTCTGGTTCTCCTGGTGGTAGTGATGTCATGATATTTGGTCACACTCTAATTTCTTCCAATACTTCTTACATTTAGGTTAAATTTCACTTTTAAAAAACAATTTATTTATTAATTTTTTTTCAATTTTTTTTTTCAATTTAAAAAAGTTATCAGGTCTTGAGAAGCAGAAATCGAAAAAAAAAAGATATAGTGGATGTGTCATTTCCATGGTTTCCTATGGAAAAGCTTGCCTGGGTTTATGTACTGAGCATTTGGAGGCACTGCTGTATATCTATGATCTATGACTCTTTCATCACATCCTGATAGCTTGGGCTTTGCTGGTGATTGACAACAGTATTCAAAGTGTACTGAATACTAAGGGGTTGGAGGATGTTGAACACATTTACTGTATTATCCCAGCTTTTTGCCAGATGCTAAGTAGAATACGTGTACTACACTGGTGTACACGCAAAAAGGGGAGTGTGTCTACAAGCAAGCAGTCCTATCTGAAAGCCTGTCTGCACATTCTAATATATCCATTTTCATATATCTAGAGTTTGGACATCAGTTGTATTTGCAGATATCTTTGAAGTGGACAAAATGCATGAAATGTACTTTGGCATCAGAGTTTTTTTTTTAAACGACAAGGCAGATCATTATAAGCAGCTGGTGGCAAACCTCCTACAAAGCCCTTAATATGCAATATATCACTTAAGATAGATGTTTGGAATTCCCAACTCGACTTCTTTCCACTGAACTGTGGAGAAGTAAGTGATGATCACAGGGAAGGATTCCTGCAGGACTTTGGCCCTATGAGGGAAAGTGGAATCCATCGATGCTAGCTAAAGAGCCTCCTTCAGTTACTGCATTAAGTCATACTTTAGCTTGTTTTTCATAGATATTCATTCACCTGATACCTTAAGATAGTTCTTATTGATTTCTTGACAGATAAAGAAGTACACCTTTAATATTTTCTAAATATGAATTTATTTTTAGGCAAATTGCCTACTTCTAATGTATAAACAGATGTAAAACATACCTTGAATACATTAGCTAACCATGGGATTAAGACACTTTGCGTACAGTGACCCGATGAAGACGCCGCATGGCTCAGCAAGATAACTCTTCATTAATGATTGAAGTTTATTGATGATAGCCTGATGAGTGGCGATACAGTAAATGATTCATTCAAATATGAAGGTTCATCCTCCAACAATATTTCACTCACAATGCTGTTACTCAGCTCATGATCCATGTACTCTATGGCCGTAGTCACACTAACAAGCTAAAGTCATGCTATTCTACATACAGAATGCAAATGTTGGTTTTAGCATATTGGATGATATTCATAATAATATTTACGAATGACAGAGGTGTGGGCCAGGCTTGCCTTGCAAAGGAAGCGCGTGCTTGCTTGATGTGGAATTGCATTTGCGAAGGGGAATTCAAACGGGCTGTGAATGAGACCAAATGTTCAGTGGGGCTCAGCAAAGCAGCAGCCATAAGAAACGTGATCCACTTTGTGATAAGATAGCAAAGGAGCAACTACCTGACCCTGTCCACACAGTCCACCCATGCTTTCACATTAGGTAGGTTTATTTTACAACTCTATCCAGTTACTGCTTTTCTATGATCACACAAGAACCTTTATAGAAATATTTACAGTATGTGGGGCTTCTACCATCTTCAAGCCTGGTCTTGAGAGGCATGCTAGAAAAAGAGAAGGTAAATGCTGTGTTGCTTGTAGATGTGAAGATGTACGTATATATGATGTATATATATTTACCAGTGGATAAGATTGTTCAGCAGGAGTAGCATTGGAGTAGTTAGCTTTCAAATGCTACTACGTTTGTTACATGAGTGTTGTGTTTGATGAAGGGACTCTTGATACTGTATGCTCAAGTGATGGTCAGGTAGTGACCGAGTCGTTCAAAACATACACATTTTGTCTTGAACCAGGACTTGTGGGTATTAGTGTCTGTTAACTCCTTCACTTACCCTGCTGATGCTAGCTATGTAAATTAAGAATGTATCCTTGCCTCAAAACAATTCTCATTTGCACTCCCTGTTACTGTCTGAGCTGCTCACTCACTCACTAACGCTCAAACCCGGGAAACGAGACTTGCCGCTAAACTTTCTGCTAACTGCTGTTATGGTCCCAGAAATGGCACTAACTGCTGTGACTCTCCGAGACTCGCCACTAATGTCCGTTACTTACAGTCTCACCACTAACTGGCGTTACTCTCCGAGGCTCAAATGTCCGCTAACTGCCTTTACTCACCTTGACTCACCACTAACTGTCGTTACTCTCCGAGACTCGCCGCTACATGCCCTTACTCACCTAGACTTGTTGTTAACTTCAGTTACTCTCTGAGACTCGCCGCTAACTGCCGTTACTCACCAAGACTCTTTACTAACTGCCGTTACGCTCCCGGAAACGGCATTTGACTGCCGTGACTCTCCGAGACTCACCCCTAACTTAACAGTTACTTGACAGTCTCACTACTAACTGTCATGTTACTCTGCCAGAAACATCCGTTAACTGCTTTTATTCACCTGGACTTTCCGCTAACTCCCGTTACTGTCCCAGAAACGCCGCTAACTGCTGTTACTCACCGAGACTCGTCACTAACTGTCGTTACTCACCTACACTCACTGCTAACTGCCGTTACTCACTTAGACTCGTTGCTAACTGCCGTTACTCACCTAGACTCGCCGCTAACTGCCGTTACTCACCTAGACTCGCCGCTAACTGCCGTTGCTCACCTAGACTCGTCGCTAACTGCCGTTACTCTCTGAGACGCACCGCTAACTGCCGTTACTCACCTAGACTCGCCGCTAACTGCCGTTACTCACCTGGACTCGTCGCTAACTGCCGTTCCTCACCTAGACTCGCTGCTAACTCCCGTTACTGTCCCAGCAACGCCGCTAACTGCTGTTACTCACCTAGACTCGTCACTAACTGTCGTTACTCACCTACACTCACTGCTAACTGCCCTTACTCACTTAGACTCGTTGCTAACTGCCGTTACTCACCTAGACTTGCCGCTAACTGCCGTTGCTCACCTAGACTCGTCGCTAAGTGCCGTTACTCACCTAGACTCGTCGCTAACTGCCGTTACTCACCTAGACTCGCTGCTAACTCCCGTTACTGTCCCAGAAACGCCGCTAACTGCTGTTACTCACCTAGACTCGTCACTAACTGTCGTTACTCACCTACACTCACTGCTAACTGCCCTTACTCACTTAGACTCGTTGCTAACTGCCGTTGCTCACCTAGACTCGCCGCTAACTGCTGTTACTCTCTGAGACTCACCGCTAACTGCCGTTGCTCACCTAGACTCGCTGCTAACTCCCGTTACTGTCCCAGAAACGCCGCTAACTGCTGTTACTCACCGAGACTCGTCACTAACTGTCGTTACTCACCTACACTCACTGCTAACTGCCGTTACTCACTTAGACTCGTTGCTAACTGCCGTTACTCACCTAGACTCGCCGCTAACTGCCGTTGCTCACCTAGACTCGTCGCTAACTGCCGTTGCTCACCTAGACTCGCCTCTAACTGCCGTTACTCACCTAGACTCGTCGCTAGCTGCCATTACTCCCCTAGACTCGTCGCTAACTGCCGTTGCTCACCTAGACTCGCCGCTAACTGCCGTTACTCTCTGAGACTCACCGCTAACTGCCGTTGCTCACCTAGACTCGCCGCTAGCTGCCGTTACTCACCTGGACTCGTCGCTAACTGCCGTTGCTCACCTAGACTCGTCGCTAACTGCCGTTGCTCACCTAGACTCGCCGCTAGCTGCCGTTACTCACCTGGACTCGTCGCTAACTGCCGTTGCTCACCTAGACTCGTCGCTAACTGCCGTTGCTCACCTAGACTCGGTGTCGATGAGAGAGCATGAACCTGACGTGCTCACAGGTTTATTAAATCTGATGGGTGGAATTGTTGTGCGAGTTTCTCGGGTGACGTAGACACCGCCTGAATGTGAATCATATGTGGACATCACCGCCATATTGGATGTGGCAATAGAATGGGCGAGATGCCTAATTCATGTTGTGCATGGAATTGTAGCAACCGGTTTACAGTCCACCATCTCACAGGATTATTTTTCACAGGTAAGGCTGAAGTAATACTTTGATGGTATTTGGCCATGGTATTTGATGTTTTTTGCCTTTTTTTAAGTTTGCTCCATTTTCTTGCATTTGTTGAGTGAGTCATAAAATGAGTTCCCCATCACTAATATGCTGCTTCCAGACTCCTTGTTGGTTTTGCCCATTTAAGTACTGGTGCTTTCAATTGTCTTCTGTTTCTGTAAAACTGGTTGAGGAGAGCTTTTAGCTTTTACCTTCTTGCAGTTCCGTGGATATCTAGCATGTGTATATTGATACCGTAGCAGTTACCATAGCAACACATGTAAGCTGCACTGGCCAACCGCTCCATCCATCTTTTTCTGTCTCCTTGGAAGCGATGGAGTGGGAGGTCATACAGCGAGCCAAGGAGGCCTTTGTGAGCGGCAGAAGTCGCCCTCTTGACTTCAGGCTGCAGCAGCTCCAGGCTCTGCAGAGGATGATCACTGAACGCGAGGCTGAGATCACCACGGCTCTCAAACAGGACATCAACAGGGTGAGTCTGGCATGTCATCTTTGCTACCGTCTTTCTGGGCCATTCCACCTCTAGAATTATATTTTTAATACACACAGTGTATTAATCCACACTATTCATGAATTAAAGTAGAGATTGGCCCATCTCTACTTTAATCATGTGTGTTTCATAAGCCAGGATAACTTATTAGACTCATTTGAAAAGTTGTCATGAAATGATATTCTAATTAGTAGTATTTCACCTACAGTACATACAGTATATCCCTATGTAGTCTGTTCTGGAACTATAAAAGTAAACTTAGTTATTATGTTATTATGCACTTCTACCTCATATTTCCCGGGGAGGGATCGGGGTGATGATGATGATGATGTCCTCCAGAGCCAGTACGACACCTCACTTTTGGAGCTGATCGGGATCGAAAACGAGATTAACCTGGCGCTGGACAAACTGGCAGAGTGGGCGTCGCCTCGGTCGGTGGAGAAGACTCTTCTCACAGTCTCGGACGAGGCTTACATCCGCCCAGAGCCATTGGGCCTGGTGCTCATCATCGGGGCCTGGAATTACCCATGGGCCGTGACGCTGATACCCCTGGTGGGAGCCATTGCTGCAGGTACGATGAAGAAATACACCATTGCTGTATCTGCATCTAGTTAATTAGGTTTGTGTCTGTGATGGTTGCAGTAGGTATTGTACAGCAGTGCTGCATTTATGGCTTCTAGGAGATTTCAGAGTCACCACCACTTTGGTAATGGTGAATAGAGGAGTCAGGTATCTGGTTTGATTATGATGTCCATTGGATACTTCTTTTCTATATGAGCTTTGAGAACCAATCCCAGAGTGTGCTAACTATGCCTTTAGCATCTTCTGTGTCATTCACTTCATTCTCTTGCTTTCTGCCAAGCAGGGGCGAACTGGCCATTGGGGTTACTGTGAGTTTTCCCAGTGGACCGATCAACAATGGGGCGATGGATGGCTGTTTATTTATTAATAGCCGTGCCTTGCCTTGGTAACTTCGGTAGATAACTCCTGGGAACAAAACACAGCAGAGTGAGCCAGTTTGCAGTGTCAGAGCCGCTTATCACGGCATGCAGAACAAGCGGCGTTCATAGGGTTCCACGATCCTTGGTGCATGGGTGGGGGGTGATTGTATGCAAGGGGTCCTGCATACCTACAGCATCAAGTTAGGCGGACACTCTGTCACCAGTTATGGAATAAAATGGTGCAATTAGTCTCTTCAACAGTGCCATGGTACATGCATGCCCCAGCAGTGCAGAAGGTGCAGGTTTGGGACTTTTTGTCTCATTCCACCCCTGCAGGTTTGAATGTTCTTGTCGGTTCCTCGATGTCCAATTCATCAGATAGAAAACTATGAGATGTCTTCACGTGTGTGGTGATCTTGTCCTGTGAAGCGACTCCTGTGTCTCTGCAGGCAATGCAGCCGTGGTGAAGCCGTCAGAGATAAGCGGTTGCTCATCTCTTCTCCTCGAGACCCTGCTGCCTCGCTATCTGGACAAGGTCTGATCACTGCTATTGTTGCTCACATCCACATGACCTACAGTCAGACCCACTGCTGCGTGTTTTTATCCATGCAAATAGAACATAGAAAACCTAAAGGCCGCTTTGACATTGAATGATATCATTGTCCACCATGTTCTGTCAAGTCTGCATGTCTAAAGGTATATGAATCAGATCGCCACCAGATGCCGCCCTCAAGGCAAGGGCCAGGTGCTGCTACTGCCTTTAAGAGGGCAAAAGAAGGAAATACGTCTTAACCTTATTTATGCTTTGTACAGTTAATGGTCAGTAAGTAGGGAGCCAGGGGCGAGCCACACAGATACGTTTTCAGGTCAAATCTGCAAAGTAGTTTACGCTTTTTACCAGGAGATTGATGCAGAGGACGAACTGTTGTTGATAGTTGGCCTCTATGCAAAAATGTAGATTGTTCTTTGAAAACCATCTGATTAATTTTAATATGTTTTTGAAATGCATGAAAATTTGGAAAATAACAAAATTTGCAAGTGATTCCGAACTTTTGAGCGGTAGTGTATCACATTTTAAATCCATTGAATAGTTGTAGTGCTTTAACAAGGGGACAAATATTGCAATTTAGCTCTTCTTACCATATTTCTTCAATTAAATTGAAATTGAAAATATGACTATCAGGTGTTTAAGCTTTGTCGTATTTGTCACAACAGCAAAAATGCTAATAAGTCTCTTTTAATGATGTACAGTCAATCTTCAATTTACTGTACTACACAGAAAATGTCAGCACGCATCTTTCATGGCAATTAGTAATATTTGACAGGAATATGCGGTAGAAATAAACTAGTGTTGTATCCACCAGCATTTGACTTAAAACGGGTGTGCAGTGTTAAAAACGAATGACTCATTTACCGGTCGATTTGAGTGAATTGTGACAAATGAATGCCCAAGTGTAGCAAGATGTCCGTGTGATGTGCAGGATCTGTACCCGGTGGTAACGGGTGGCGTGGCAGAAACCCAGGAGTTGCTGAAGCACAGATTTGACCATATCTTCTACACGGGAAGCAGCGTGGTGGGCAAAGTGGTGATGGAGGCTGCATCTCGACACCTCACCCCGGTGACGCTGGAGCTGGGGGGGAAGAGTCCTTGCTACATTGACAAGAACTGTCACATCAGAGTCGCCTGCCGGTAACCATCCACCACCACTTCACAAGTAACCTTTTTACTTCCTGGAGACACTTCCTGGAGTTTTCTATGCCGCTTATCCTCACTAGGGTCATGGGTGGAGCCTATCCCAGCTGCACACCGTGGGCTGGTCACCAGCCAACAGCAGGTCACATACCGACAAACATAGTTAGCCATGTGCGGATCGATTGGAGAATCGATACTTATACAGTATTGATCCGCACATGGCTAACTGTAACACTAGCAGTAGAAATCATTTTCATAGTCGGGCCAGTCCTGCAAGGTGTATATGGAATATACTGTATATACAGTATATCATTGAACTTGGGCTGCCTGTAGGATAAAGTGGGGTGGGGGCGACACCTGGTGGCTGCAATAATTCATGGAGCATACCAGACGCTTTTTTGTATATTTTTCTGTCTGTAAGTAATGTGCAATATAATGATATGATGAGAAATGTGCAATGAAAGTACAATGAAACAAAAAAAAGGCAATCTACTCATATAATCATTAAGTCACAAAAACCGAGGGACCTCAAAGGGAACCAGCCTTTGTCTGCATGGATGGCTTTCCACTGATGACTTTTGTTCTTTTTCTCTTTTTAGTCGTATTACCTGGGGAAAATTTATCAACTGCGGCCAGACGTGCATCGCTCCAGACTACATCCTTTGTGAGCCATGTGTTCAAGGCCGCGTGGTAGAAAGCATCCGGCAAACCCTGATGGTAAGGTACTTCCTGAATCAACTTCCTGAACAGGTGAGGTTGGTGGAACACCTTTGATCCCCCACAGGAGTTTTACGGCCCTGATCCCAAGTCATCACCCGACTACGGTCGCATGGTGAACCAGAAACACTTCAACAGGGTGGTGGCCCTGATGGAGGGCTATGCCCCCGTGTTAGGTGGCCAGTGTGACGCGTCGGAGCGCTATATCGGTAGGAGCGTACTGGTTGCGAGTACGTGGCCGTGCGGACTTAGCTGAATGCTGTTCTTTGCTCACACAGCCCCCACCGTGCTGAAGGATGTGCCCCCTCATTCCCGGCTGATGCAGGAAGAAATCTTTGGTCCTGTGCTGCCCATCGTGACTGTGAGCGGCTTGGAGGAAGCCATTAACTTTGTCAACGAGAGAGAAAAGCCCCTGGCGCTATACATCTTCTCCAATGACAAGAAGGTGAGATTGAAGCACCTTGAACTTCGGCAGTGGGGGGAATCACTTACTGGTGGGGCAGTAACCCCATAATCTATATGTCACTAACATGATTTGATTTTTAGTAGGGATGCTCCGATTAATGTGCCACCAATTCGCATTGGACGATTTCTGTAAAAACATGTGATTGACATATGCCTATAAATGCCTTTCAAATCTAATCACAAAAATCAAGCAGCATGTGGCGGCAAACCATACATGTGTACTGCGTCACATAGAATTGCTGGTGAGGGATCGGGGTGGCGGTGATGATGATGATGATGTCCGCCAGACACCTCACATTTGGAGCTGATCGAGAACGGGATTTAATTGGGACTCCAAATGTGACTTTTTACCACAGTAACATTTTGTTTTTGAAACAAACAGGCAATGTGTTTAGTATGGAGCTTGTTTTTGTCCCACGGGGAAGTGGCTATGGGGAATGTACAAACTATTTAAAGTGTCACTGAGCAGTTTTGCTGTCTTGTTGTGATACTAATGATGCCTTGTCCTCTGTGTGTGGATGTTGAATGAACCAAAAGACATCACAGGTGTCTTCTATGTCACCATCTGATTTTCAGTAGCTCACCAAAGGGTGAAAAATTATTTGTAGTATGTGTTGAATTCAGACTTTATATAATGTCAAATGATCACAAAATGGCCACACTGATTGAGTAGAGATGTGCTTGGTAAATCAGGTAGGCTGGAGGTTGTATTTTTGCTGGCATTTATCTGTTTGTGTTCAAAATAACTTGACAAGTTCTGAATGGATTTGGATGATTTTTTCAGGAATTGTGGGACATGGGATATGGAAGAAATATTTACAATTTGGGGGTGATCACCGTTTGGCTCCAGGAAGTTTTTTAACAATTATTTATCGTTGCGAGACCATTTTCGGCATTTGTGCAAAAATGGTGACAGCACTTGGGGAAAAAAATACAGGATACGTTTCTACAAGGTTCTACAATTTATCAAAGATTGATTCAAAAAATGTAGCATTATTGTTTTGGTGCGAATGACAATATGGGGGGCACTATCACACCACACTTGTTTTCTTCAAGGTGATAAAAAAGATGATTGAGGAAACCACCAGCGGAGGTGTGACAGTCAACGATGTGATGATGCACTACACACTCAGCTCACTACCTTTTGGTGGTGTTGGTAAGATACCATATACATACGTACTTATCCTCTGTATATTTTTAATCACAAAACATTATTTTTGTATTGACAAATGAATTACAATCATACGTGTGTATTTAGTTAGTCAGTGGCTGACTACAATCTCCATCTAGACATAATTAGTGTCCTATGAAACAACACTGCTGTCTGAATAACAAATTCCTCATCATATAATTATATTTGCACATTACTTACAGACAGCATTAGAAAGTATTCATTGCCAGCATATCCAGTTTATCTGGCCAATGATGCAACAACATGTTATAGTAAAAAATGGAAATGTTTATTTCAGGTCAGAGTGGCATGGGCTCGTATCACGGAAAGCATACCTTTGAGCAGCTGAGCCACCACAGGGCGTGTCTCCTGCGATCCCTCGCCATGGAAAGTGTCAACCTCTCCCGTTACCCGCCTCAGGATCGCCAGCGTGCGAGCAGAGCCCGCATGGCTCTCAAGTCGCCCTTGATCGACCTTTCCAAGAAGACGTACGTCTGGGCCGTCACGGCCACCGTCATCGCTGTCGGCCTGCTCGTCACGCTGGTCGTCATCCTGCTCATCGCCGCAGGCTTGAATTGTACCTGCTGGTACTGGAGGGGCTTTTATAACTAGACAGTCACGCCCACGGGACATTTCATGTAATTATGTATTCCCCACTTTTTCCTGTGTCATTAAATGCAACACTTTTTGTTACGTTACAGACTTATTCCAAAATGGAATACATCCCTTTTTCCCTAAAAACTTCTAAACACAACATGGAAGATGTTTGCAAAATGAATCAAAAAGAAAGAATGGAATGTTCCCAAGTATTCACAGCCTCATTGAACTTAGCAAGAGTATGGAATACAAGGAGCACAAACTCTATAGCCTAATATCCTATCCTATAGTATAAGGCTTAGCAAGAGTATGCAATACACGGAACACAAACTCTATAGCCTAATATCCTATCCTATAGTATAAGGCTTAGCAGGAGGATGCAATACAAGGAATACAAACTCTATAGCCTAATATCCTATCCTATAGTATAAGCCTTAGCAAGAAGATGCAATACAAGGAACACAAACTCTATAACCTAATATCCTATCCTATATAGTATAAGGCTTAGCAAGAAGATGCAATACAAGGAACACAAACTCTATAGCCTAATATCCTATCCTATAGTATAAGGCTTAGCAAGAGTATGCAATATAAGGAACACAAACCCTATAGCCTAATATCCTATCCTATAGTGTAGGGCTTAGCAGGAGTATGTAATACAAGGAAGACAAACTCTATAGCCTAATCTCCTATCCTATAGTATAAGGCTTATCCTATAGTGTAGGGCTTAGCAGGGGTATGCAATACAAGGAAGACAAACTCTATAGCCTAATATCCTATTCTAGCGTATGAGGCTTGTATGTAATACAAGGAACATAAACTTTACAGCTTAATATCCTATTCTATAGGATATTCTATAGGCTGAGACAGCCATGAAAGCCACATTTAAAAAAAATGTATTTCCTTGAGAGCCACGTAATTTTTTTTTAACACTGAAAAAAACTAAATGGGCAAGACCAACAATTTTCGAATTTAGTAAGTCTTTGCATGTATTCTTTTTAATACTGTTGGTAAACTGAAGCTAATCAATAAATAAAAGACTTTTTCCATGAATGTGATGGTAGTTTTGCTGATGGTTTTGCAGTCTGCTGGATTGCAGTATTGGTGGATATGTGGTGAGGTTAGACTTCACACAAGCGTTGAGGCTTCTATCTGCCAAACGTGATCGTAGGTCGGTCTTGATGTTTTTCAGATGTGGACAGCTCACATGCATAAGTAGAGCCATACGAGGTGTGTGGTTCATGATAAGTTACTTCATTTAGCACATCAAACATGAATGTTTTGGACAATTTGCCATGTGTGAATGTCATTCCAATCTTCACTACTGTAAAAGAAAAGCAAGGCTGGTTGAAGAACAGTCAGCTTGTTGACAGTAGCTCATCATTTCTGCCAACCATCGTAATTAAAGTAACATTTTGTGTTAAGTACCCGCACACTATGAAATGTTTGACTTCATTATTGTTCTTACTTGACTTTCTTTTAAACAATCTTGCAACAAATCAGGAGGATTTGTATCATATAGTGACACAAAAACAGTCATTGGCCGTCGAGGCAGGACAGGAAATCAATACTGCAATATATTGTCTGGTATATGTTACAATACACAATATCACGTATGGATATTGTCACTCAGACAGCAATGACAAACTTTGATGACATCATGAGCTTTGTGTTACTTCCTCTGCATGTGCGTTCTAAAGAAAAGAATATGGTGATGATACTGACCATGATGAAGAGATCTACAACAGTTCCATTCTTCATTGTGGAAAAAAACATTTTATGGTAATACTGCAAGGGAAAAGTGTATATTTACATGAGATGAGTTTAGTGGCATGCTTAATGAACGTATGATAAGGTTATCACTGCTAGAATTATTGTGGTGGCACTGTATTGCGGTTCTTTCTGAATACCATAACAATGGGGCAGACATGTTTAGTTCTTCAGAAGTATACATACTGTAACACTTGAGGGCTGGCAGATGAGAGCTGTGTGATATCAAGAATATATATATATATATATTATACATGAGAAGATGACTCTGGTATTCTTCTCACTGCACCAAGTCCTTCCCTGAGGCAAAGACAAAGACAATGAAAATATTCAGTCACATATAAAGACTTTTCATTACTTTAGTATTACAAAGTACAATGTGTCCCCATGTGTGGACATGGAATTATACACATATGTGAAATAATCACTAATAAATACAATAAATCATTATATTGACAGTTACTATGCTACCC
Source organism: Doryrhamphus excisus (assembly GCF_030265055.1). NCBI lineage: Eukaryota > Metazoa > Chordata > Actinopteri > Syngnathiformes > Syngnathidae > Doryrhamphus > Doryrhamphus excisus. The sequence goes on along the minus strand of NC_080473.1, from coordinate 18,761,355 downwards.
ATTATGTCATTGTATGGTCATATCACCTCGTACTTCGGTACATGACAAAAAAAACCTTACACCATATTAGGAAAGCAGGAAGTGATCAAATTATTATGTCATTGTAGAGTCACATCACTTCTGTACGAGGTACATTATTAAAAAAACAACAAAAAAAACTTAAACTGTATTATGGAAAGCAGGAAGTGAACAAATGTAACAGTTACTGATTGTAAAAGTACCAGATGGAGGAGTAGGATTTAATAAGCTTTGCTTCTTCCTACTCCTTTTGGACATGTGGAACTGTGAACTGATTATGTGATGCATTCAATTGTAATCTGATGCAATAATAAATAAATAATAATAAATAATAAATTGTAATCAAATGAAATAAAACCATGACCATTACTATAGAAAGCAACTGGCGGGCCGGATTCAACCGCTTAGTGGGCCGCATGTGGCCCCCGGGCCGTAGTTTGCCCACCCCTGTTCTAGACTACTGTGGTAAATGCTCATGGTTTTTCCAAGACTAGTAACTGGTCATGGATTTTTAAGACTAGCAAGAGGTCTTCAAGACTAGCAAGACGTCTTGGTTGTTAAAGACGTCCAGAACTAGGTGTTCTGGACTAATGTAGTAAGTGGTCATGCATATATTTTTTGTGCAGAGATGTTATACCTGTGCGTATGTAGAAGTGATGGAAAAGTCACTGGTCTTAAGTAGGATGCACTCTTTCTGCAGACCTCTGGATCTGTATGGGCAGTCAAAAATACTAGTTTTAGCCCGGTTAGCTAAAACAGTGTTTTTTTTTCCTTGTAATAAAAAAGTACATGCACTCAGAACTGTAGTTCTTAGAATGAGCATGTGAGTGGGTTTTGTTGGCTCCAACATTGCAAAGGTCTATCTGGAGGTTTTGCGTACACAGACTGCCAGAGTTCCGTACTTACACATTTAAGTCTTCTGTACATACAGTGGTGTGAAAAAGCCTTTGACCCCTTCCTGATTTCATTTTTTTTTTTTTACATGTTTGTCACAAATGTTTCAGATCAAACAAATTGAAATAGCTGGTGGTAACACAAAAATGCAGGATTTAAATAAAACTTTTTATAATTAATGGAGAAAAAAGTCCAAACCTATATGGCCCTGTGTGAAAAAGTGATTACCCCCTAAAGCTAATAACTGCGCTGCTAGGGAGGAGTATATAGTGGGTGGAGCCACCTGGCATGTCCCAGCAAGGTGCACTGTATTCGGGCACACGCTCCGAGCAGCCAGTATGAAGCCAGACATCTCTGGCAAACCTTTTGCACTTTTCAAAGGCTGTGGCACACTACGCCCCAAGGGTCGGAGCTTTGCTGGCGTTTCAGGTGGCTGATCAGGTTTTTGGTCAACTAGCACGTGTGATGGAAAAATGTATATTTCACAGGTATAACATATGTTACACATTATGTGAATTACTTTGTGGCCTTTTGTAGAGCTTAAACTTTTGTCCCTTCAAGGTTAGTGGGCACAGCAGAAGGCTATCTGTGACCTGGGGTTAAAAATAGTGTAAGAGGAGGTCATTCTTTGATGAAAGCTCCTCCTCCCAGGACAAGGGAGCACCAGGAGGTCCCTTCAAACAGTCTAGCTATCTAGCCTAGTGATTAGTCTAGTCTAGTTATCCAGCATGGGTGCGACAAACCATGCCAGAAGAATGGGTGTGTAGGCTAACCCCCATGCATGAAGGTGCATGCTATGGAGTAGCAGTTATGTATTTTCTTCAGGCATTCTATTTCCTACTTAGGATGATACCATTTTTTTTCCAAAACACACGTGAAATGTGTTTCTCTTCAAAGTGAATGTTTGTTTGCAAGTGAGCTCTGAGGATGTTTAGACAGGCGGGAGAATAAAGGAGCGCTTGATTTGCTCACCCTCACAGTACAGGTCATTTCGACTCATCTGGAGTGTTTCTTTAAATGATTAGTTCCCTAATATCGGCTTGATAATAATCATACACGCCAAGTGCAAATTTTTTCAATTTTATTTTTCCCGGCTAAAGAAAAAGGTTGTGCATTGTTGGGTAGCAGGTAGCAGGTGGTTGTTGTGCATAAATGTATCTGCTTGAGAATGTACCAGGTGAGTGAATTTCAACAACAGCTGCCTTTAATGTACTCATTTCTATATATTTTTATATAAGTGTGGTTTTATAGTTATTTACCCATACCTCCACACAATAATTCAAATATGGTAACACCCCACAACAGTACAGAGTGATTTTTCATTCATAACATGTTTTGCATTCTTTTAATTAAAAAAAAAAACAACAGAAAAAACTCTAAATATAAATGACGTTAGATACTTGATATTCAGTTGTACCAGGAAAAAGATGCACAACACTTTGTAAATAAGTTCCTTAAAAAAAATTGAGCAACAGGCATGATTTGTACAATACCTGGGATTTTCCTCTGAGGAAATCTGGAAGTTGAAATTCACCTTTAAATACCTAGAAAAACAGAGCATCATCTTCAGAGGCTTTAGGTCCACTGCACCAATAGATTATGATATGGCCAGTCAATCAAGCGGAGCGAAGTAGAACAACAACATTATGAGGTGCATCATTGTTTTTTGAGAACGTTACAGTGTGCTTTACAGTGCGGTTTTGATGTTGAAATATAGATGTTGAATATGACTGAAAAGCAGGTTCTGAGGATAGCTCCATCCTAAATACAGCGGTGTCTCGGTTAACGTCCACCCTGGTTAGCGTGTTGTTTGGTTAACAGTAAAAATGGCCATATTTCAGACAGTGAAACATTGTGATTAATCATGATTAATTAATTTGAACAATGTGATTAATCGCTTCAAAATGTTTTAGTCAATGTTTTAATCATGTTATACTCTTCATTACACATTGTTCGGCTGATGCCACTTATAATCTGCACTATAAATAGCAGCCTGTAAAATAGGGTATATTATTCCATGTTTCACTGGTATTGTTCTGGAGTAGAATGCCCTTACAATGTGTTGTCACGGTGATTGATATATAATAAGATTTATCATCCAGAGTGTAGTCAATGCCTGCTCACCACTACACGGATTTGATTAGATTAGATTAGATGAACTTTATTGCACCTTTGGAACCTTGGTCTTGGCCAATGGTCATGGTCATGCTTTATTTGGAACATGCAACATCACGCTGAGGAACATCACGTGTTTGCACAATTCAACATGTCCGAAAAGGAGTAGGAAGAAGCAGAATTCATTTTGTCCTACCCTGTCTCAACAGTACGGTGATACACAATACTTTGTTAGGGATGGAATATGTTTCCACACTGTTACGAAGAAGTGCAAATATGCTGCAGCACGACAACTAGTAAAGGTTTTTTTTTGTCCTGTGCATGCATACAGATGAGATGTATGTGTGCATCATGTGTATGTCAGGCACAGGGGGGTCATAATAAGGGACGTATTGACAAGAGGCCTTGATTATGCAGCTCAACAATCCAACCATGTTCAAAGAGAAAAACCTTTTTTGCCTTTGCCATCAATAGATCATGACAGTGTGAATACCTGACACTAAATCACATTCAGTCCACATTTTTACCCTCATTTTGCTTTTTAAGGGCTGTGCTCTTCAACCTCTGATCAGCTGATGAACAGCCTATTTTACTTTAATATTTATTTGCAATAAATGTTTTTTTGTGTCCCATCAGCAGCATGTAAAATGTCTTCTGCAAAAAGACAATGTTGGTTTACAAGTGATCTCGGGGAAAAGTATAACAGGTTGTTGACGTCACAGTAGAAAAAAGGAGTGCTTGATTTGCTCACCCGCACAATATGTACAGGTGATCTCTTTTTTTAATGATCAGTTATCAGATTTAACATCCTATTTCCCTCATAATCTCATTAGAATTATCATGCAGTCCTAAATACAACTGTCACTTTTCTTGAAAATGTTGATCCAAAATTTGTGGAGCTCATCAATGTCAAGCTCGCAGAATGTACTAGGATCTACTGAACTTGAATGTACTTTTCCTAGCACCTCAAAGGAGAGTAGAAAGTAAATGTGTTTATGAAAAGACAAACACGACGAAGTGAAATCATCTGCACTCACCCTTCTGGTGTTGTCCAGGACTTTGGGGTCAGGGCTGCCATAGTTGGGGGGGTTAGCATAAGGGTCGTAACCCAATCTGGACAACATGGGAGCAATGACGGCCATGTCCCTCACCACATCAGCCGGGATCTTCCCCACCCATTTGGACAAGGCCTCCATGTTGACAGGCTTAATGACCTGGTCGGTGGACCTCTCCACCCTGGAAGAAGGTGATGCAGTGATTAATTAAATTTAATTTATTCACTCATTGTGTAACTGAGTGCTAAACACTAGCATGTTTTCATGAGCTAAGCAACATTTTATAGGATTTTCAGGTTATGTTATTTTATTTCTGATATTGGACCAGATCACAGTACAAGTCATTTAAGAATGCTTTCATATAGAACGCGTCTACAAATTGTCTATGCAATGCTCCTTTATTAACATGACTAATTATTTCATATATATGGTAATGGTTTTATTTCATTTGAACATGCATCAGATTACAATTGAATGCATCCCATAATCAGTTCACAGTTCCACATGTCCAAAAGGACTAGGAAGAAGCAAAGCTTATTAAATCCTACCCCTCCATCTAGTACTTTTACAATCAGTAACGGTTACATTTGTTCACTTGCTGCTTTCCTAATGTAGTTTAATCTTTTTATTTTTGTCACGTACCGAAGTACGAGGTGACATGACCATACAATGACATAATGGGTATCATAGTAACTGTATATATGTATATTAGAGTCAACAGTAAAACCGGCAACATGTCATTAATTGTGGCACTGCTAATCTAATCCTTTCCCCTTCCTAGATTCTAGTTTCACTAACTCACTAACTAACTCACTCCACCAAAGAATCTATTTTCACTGACTCACGGGTACGCCACCAATACTCCAGTTTCACTACCTTACGGGTACTCCAACAGTACTCTAGTTGCACTGACTCACGGCTGCTCCACCAAGAGTCAAGTTTCACTGACTCACATGTGTTCGACCAGGGACCCAGTTTCACTCATGGGTACTCCGCCAATACTTTAGTTTCACTGACTCACATGTGTTCAACCAGGGACCCAGTTTCACTCATGGGTACTCCGCCAATACTTTAGTTTCACTGACTCACAGATGCTCGCGCAACACTCGGGTTTCCCTCACTCACAGGTGCTCTACCAAGACTCTACTTTCCCTCACTCATGGGTAGTCAACCAAGACTGAAGTTTCACTGATTCACGGGTGCTCAACAAAGACTCACTGATTTACCTGAGCACACCAAACATAGAGTCGGAGTTTTTGAAAATCTTCACCAAAGGCCACTCATGCAAATTAGCCAACCCAACTTGATAGATTACAGCCCTATGTGAAACTGTACAACGGTGTGACAACTCAAGCCTAAAACACGCTTGTTTTCACCTGTTCCATGACCATGTGACTTACTTTGAGAGGGAAACTCCTCCTGCTTTCCCGATCAGCTCCTCGTGGTGGAGAACGGCATCATTCCATGGAATGTCAAGGAATTTCAAAAGCGTCCTCATCCATTTCTCAGGGTGGAGGACTAATTGTTCATATTGCACAGGTAGGCACTTATCAGGTACCTCCAGGCACTGTGTGTACATGGTCTCCACAGCCCGATTCCATTTGGTCAAGCAGTCCCGGAAGCTTCCCAGGTCAAATCCGGCAATTGTGACCTTTCGAGAGATCATGGAGTGCACTGAAGCACGACCATCACGGATCATGAGCACAAACTTGGCACGGGGGAATATTTTGGCGAGGTACGACAGCGACTTGAGAGCAAATGGGTCCTTGTTGCAGAGGAAGTTTGCTGGCTCGCCATGTTTGACAATGATTTCCAACAGAAAAGCCTGCATGGCGGCGTCCAGCACCTCATCCGTCACTCCGGCCTCATCCAGGCGCATCTTTTCCCTCCCGGAACGGCTCCACATCTGTTTCATTGCCAGCAGACGTGGGATCACGCGTGTTTCTTCACCACAACGGATCTCCGGGTGGGCGTCCAGCATCGCTCTCATGAGTGTGGTCCCGCTGCGGGGAACGCCACCGATAAAGATGAGCGGCATGTCTTTGGTGTAAAAGAAAGGCATGCTGAGATTCTGGCCTGTTTGTAGTGCGCTTCGCACGCTTCCACCCACTGCTGAGAGAGGCAAAAATGCAGCAGAGTCTCGCTCCTTAATGTGATGGTTGCACTCCATGGCATGGTGCCCCAGGTAGAAGACAGTGACCGAACTGATGACCAAGCATATGATCAATAAATTGTGTTTCACCTTTCCTAGCATACTGCCAGCTGCCAGGAGCAGACTCTCCTCAAAGTATAAATTAGGGTGATTGATGGGGAAGAGAAGGGTAAGAAACCTCTTTAGGCATCTTTGCTGGGAAATTAGCTTGGACTTAGTTTCCTGGTGCAAAGCAGGTACTTGAAGCCCCGCTCCATGAGGCCTGCCCTGGAAGACAAGTGATCACCCCAAGGTGATTTATTGATACATTTCATGTACAACAGATCGATTGTGTCAAATCGGCAAAAACATTTTGTATGATTACATATGTTCATTTTGTGAAGCCCTGACCACCTGCAGAAACGAAGCATTTTTCAACACATTTGGTATAAAAAGCGTCATTGCTTGGAGAAGCTGCATTTGTTCATCACCAGCATCACACACAAGAGAAGCTAGCAGAGCAACGTTGCAACAAAACATACCTGAATGCAGGCACACGTCTACGACTGACTAATGACGCTGTAGAAAAGGTTATGAAGACAAAACACGGACATTTAAATCAGCGAAACCTTCCTTCTTCCCATGTTGTTGTTGTTTTTCTCGTCTTCTTCGTCGGTTTTTCACCGTTCTTCTTCCTCGTTGGTATTTGTTAGCGGTTAGCAAACCATTAGCGCCACCTGTTGGAATGACCTTTTAATGCGTGTACACAAAACACAATAAAAAACATCCTGACAATAAAATAAAAATAACAGTAATAATCCAATACATCTGTTAAGTTGTGGTGTTAAAACAAAGTACCCAATCTATTTGATGTGATAATTCTCACCTGCTGCCTTCCATGCAAAGATTGAGACTTTAATGTTTATCTTTCCACATCACATTTACAACTCCATAGTACTATTTATATTAAGCTTAGCAAACATCAGGAAGTGCTGCAATTTACTGATTATGTCAATATATAGTATGTCTGGACATACAGTATAATATACATACATTATACAAAAAAGTAATTTGATTCATAATTATTTACCAACAGAAAATAATAGTTAAACAATTATTCAACTTTAATTCTTGCAAAAAATCTCTAATGTAATATCCATCCATTTTCTGTGCCGCTTATCCTCAGCCTATCACAGCTGACTTCGGGGGAGAGGCGGGATACACCCTGGACTGGTGGACAGCCAATGGCAGGGCCAAATGGAATTGTAAAAAAGGCAATTTAAGAAGACTGAATTGGTTGGAGACCATATAAGCACACTTCTGGTTCTCATTATTCACATGGAGTCTCATCCAGCAAGTTAAGCTCCGCCCCCTCATCACGCAGTTCACAGTTGCTATCCAGAGAAGTAGACGCTCGCTCCTTCATTAAAGATGGTGGATGGTAAAATTCTATAAAAATGAAAGGAAGGAGGTGGCCGCTGTGATGTCATCTTTGACACAGAGAAGATCAAGGAGGAACAATTGTCGGTCCTGTTTGCTGAAACTGGCATGATTTCACCAGTCCTGTTGAAAGCCTGGCCGCTCGTTTGGTTTGCATCGTGCAGTTGTTATCACGTCCGCCAATACAGGAAGATATCAAAAATATATACAAAATAGTTAACTTAACACATTAACACGTTAACTTTGACAGCCCTAAAAAATTATAATAATGATAATTAAGAAAAATGTTCATGACATGTTGCATGCATGTTCTCCCTGTGCATGCGTGGGTTTTCTCCGGGTACTCCGGTTTCCTCCCACATTCCAAAAACATGCTAGGTTAATTGGAGACTCCAAATTGTCCATAGGTATGAATTTGAGTGTGAATGGTTGTTTGTCTATATGTGCCCTGTGATTGGCTGGCGACCAGTCCAGGGTGTACCCCGCCTCTCGCCCAAAGACAGCTGGGATAGGCTCCAGCACCCCTGTGACCCACGTGTGGGAAAGCAGTAGAAAATGAATGAATGAATAATTAATAAAAAGAAACTAAAATAGAATAATATAACAAAACAATACAAATAGTAACAGTGGCAACAACAAAATCCTTTTATCTAAAGCTGTTTTCCTTGAACTTCCGTATTTCCCTAAACCCTACATGCTTGGATTCAACAATCACAATATCCTCGGTTCTCAATCTAATATTTTATTTTTCCAATTTCATTTTCATTTTACTCTTTTATGATTATTATGAATGAATACAGGCTCTGCATTTTCTATCTCATTACAATATTTCCACAGACCAGGATTACTATCGGAACAACATACCGGCAGGGTAACGCTAACCCATCTGACAAGTGTCCAGCACAGTATCTTGCGGCCAAATCATTCCGTCACGGAAAACACCGTCGCTGACACCAGAGGACAGACACCAAAATACGCCGCATATATGTTGGTCATTGTGTCAGCAGAGTGGCGCAGCGGAAGCGTGCTGGGCCCATAACCCAGAGGTCGATGGATCGAAACCATCCTCTGCTATTTCGAAACTATATATTTCCTTTAATAAATTTGCAGAAATGTCTAAATTCACATTTTAACGCAGCATTCATGACAGACGTAAAGACAATTGGCTAACATAGTTAGTTATGACAACTTAATTTGAAATTGCTTTGAACCAACAAACAGTATTGCATTGCACAAATTAGCTTTTCCTCTTCACTCAAAGCTTATTTTAAGTAATGCTTACTGAATAATTGTTGTCATGGGACAAGTTTTTACGTTTATAACTCAAAATAATATGTAACAGTTACTGATTGTAACTGATTGTTACTGATTGTTAAGTCAACTGACTTAATCATTTTATTAAAAGTAGTTTAATTTGTTGTCTACTTATAGACCTGTTGTCTAATTATAATAACAATGCACACATCTTTTTAAGTAGCAGTAACTTTATATATATATATATATATATATATATTATTATTATTATTATTATTTTCCCAGAAAAAATGTGGCTGTGGCACTTGGGTAACAGCTGCTGTAGGTATTAGCAGTTACACGGCTAAACTAGCTCAGGGGAAGAATACAACTAACATGTGGTAACAGTGCTATAGAAGCTAGCAGTCACATGGTTAAACAAGCTAAATTGTACTTTTCTCAATGAAAGTCTACTGTGACTAATTTAAACCCATCACTTCAGTAGAACAATTAGAAATACTTTACTCACCATGAAATGTTGCTTCAGCCTCCTCCACTGTCTTGTCTTGTATGAGATGGAACTTAAAATGGAAAGGTTAATTTTGAGAAAAATTATGTTACCAAGATAATTTTATAAAGTCATGGCAACTTGAATTTTGTTTTGAGCTTACCAACAATACAATTTGAGTGTATATGACATGCTAAATTAAGTTCATGTAAGTTAGAAACTTAGAAAGTTTATCTAAATCAATTAATTACATTTTTACATTGTATTTATGTATTAAATCAAGTGGTGTCAACAGATACTCTGAATTACTTTTTTAGAGTGTGTGCGTTATTGTTACGGCATGTGTACTCTGCTATTCATGAGGTGCTCGGGTGTGTTGCACCAACCTCCAGACATCCCTTACACTACCATGTGACCTTGTACACATATTACTATCCTTGTTGTCTCTTAAAGGTTCATTCATGAATAAGTAATAATCATACCCTAAAATGAAGTGTTAAGGAGTATTAACATGTTGATTGTTGTGCTGTGACAGGAGCATCACTGTTTATTTGAATGTGTCTTTTCCGTCTGCATCATAGAATAAAATGTAGAGGAAACTGAGCTACAGACCAGATGGGGAAATGCATGGCACAAAAAAAAACAAATTCAGTCACACTAACTAAAACGGTGCCCTGAACAGAAAAAAACTGTCACCTTGTGAGGTTTGCTGAACCAGGACACTGAAAAGATCCCACACAAAGGAAAGTCTGAATGGGTGTCAGCAGAGTGGCGCAGCGGACGCGTGCTGGGCCCATAACCCAGAGGTCGATGGATCGAAACCATCCTCTGCTATGTCTATATTGTTTATATGTTCTTTGTCAAGTTTTGTACATGTATTTTTTAACGCAGCATTCATGACAGACGTGAAGACCATCAGGCGGAAGACCAAAGTTTGATTAGCTGACTTTTATGTGTTTCACATAAAATCCAGCACTCACCATGTTCAACTGTGAGATCTGCCCACAGATGAACTGCCCGATTGTTACAGGTGTGTCAAGGGGCACAGGCCAAAGTTAATTTGGCCAGAATGCGGTCATTATTGTTATTATTTATGTGCGGCCCGTTAGCAAATGCGCCACGGACCGGTACCCAGCCTGGCGGTTGGGGAGCCCTGTTTTAGAATGTATTACCATTGAGATCTGTGAAGAAAAAAACAAAGTAAAGAAAAATATGTTAATAAGTTGTCAATACAGAACTCCAAAGTCAAGCATAAAAATTCTTGAGGATTGGATCAAAACAACCTTATTCACCAATGACTTTGATAACAACACCACTAGTGGCCTGCTAATTAAAGACATCAGTGATCATCTTCCAGTCTTCACAATTTATGACCATCATTATAACAAACAAAAGACAAACAAAAGTCAAAGCTTTCAAGAAGGAAGAAGAACAATTGGAATTGATATCTGGAAGATTTTAGTTTTAAAAATGGCCTCTTACTATTCCAGGATAGCCATAGCATCTGAGATATACACCAGACGCTGGGGTTGAGACCTCTTCATATATATGGTATATATATGGCATATATCACATATGGTATATGGTATAGATCAGGGGTCTCAAACATGCGGTCCGCGGGCCAAATGTGGCCGCAGGACACTAGTTTGAGGCCCCCGCCTTGATATGAAAGTTTAATGTTAGTGCGGCCCGCACAAGTTTGATATGGATGCTGTATGGTATCATGTACCCAGAAAAAATTATTTACGTTTGATTCATGTTCATGTTAAAGGTTAAATAACTGTTAATAGTTATCCTCCCTATCCGTGTGGAAGTGGTAAGTTTTTGGCTATTTAAGTTTAAAGGAAATAACTTGAAGGCTACCATTTAGGTCGCTAGCTCTCGAGTTTGCGAGTTAGCATGTGTCTCAAGACCCTGCAGTTGCGCAATATGTTGTAAATAAAAAAAAGTATAAATGTGACTATAGTCGTGTTTTGTCATGTCTACAGGGCTCTAATAATGCTTTGTTCATTTTAATCTGAAAAAAATAATTTGTCTACCCACCAACTATATGTGGTTTCTTGAGTTTTTTTTTATTTGCCGTTTTATTATTATTACTCTTAAAAATTTTTAAGAGTCAAAAAAATAACCCAGCATTTTTAAGAGTGTACACTCTTAAAATTTTTTAAGAGTGTATAATATTTATTTATTACCAATTGATTGATTTTCTTTATTCTTGATTTGTTTATTTATTTTTCATCTTATTTTGTGCAGAAAAATAAAAACTAAGATATTTGAGAACAGTGGAATGTTTTATCAGTGCTTTTATTGTAGGAAATCGGAACCAAAGCACTGAAAAAGTTTGTATATTTTTTCTGTTTTTAATAAATGAGTTTTTTTTTTTTTTTTTGGAAAACCTGATGCGGCCCAGCCTTGCCCGGTGCTCCAGTGGCTCCCAGGTAAATTGAGTTTGAGACCCCTGGTATAGACACTGACTTTAGATAGAAGTCATCATGCCCTCTTTGAAAAAGATTCGGAATGAGCACAAAATACTTTGTATTCCAAATAAAGTGAAATAAATACACATTAAAACAATTCATCAATTTTACTTTTGCAAATAGAAGCAGAATAGTCCTCCTCCTCCTCCGGTGTGCCCATCGAGAGTATGGGGGGCACCCTTCGAATGCTGGGGATGCAATTCCTGCTAACGCCTTTGGACGGCCATACGCATCATGTCCAAAGGGGGCGCCATTGTAGTCCCTCCATTGTAGAAGAAGAAGAAGAAGAAATCAGGCGAAGAAGAAGACAAAAATGAAAGTGGCGGTGTTTTGTAATGACACATGAAGTACATACGGCTTCCTGGTGTGGTAACGTTGTAGCGGCAAGTAACAGTCTTTATGTGCAACAGTGTTTGCTTGTGTGTGTGAGAGAGAGTTATTATTATTTTGCGGATCATAAAGATGACAGCGTCCTATGTGGATTATACTATCGGAGGGGTGAAAATCCACTTCCCCTGCAAGGCGTATCCATCCCAGCTGGCCATGATGAATTCAGTATGTTACTCTCATATACACAGGACATATGTACTGTACACATATATACACACTGATGCATTAGAGTAGCATACAGCCTATATAAACCTTCTTCTTATCTGTGTCTTCCTCTAGCCATCAGAGGCTGTTGTACTGTACATATTTGCATTGTATACATTTACAACAGAAGGTACACACACACTCACAAAATTACACCCCTGTTGTAGATGAAAGTATCCTAGAATAACTTGTTTTTCTGACTGCTTAATATTGCAAGTGAATGGAATGGAATAAACAAATCAGTAGAACATTTCAAAATGCAAGTTTGAATGTGTAAATATATTCAACATGACATGATGGCATTGAAATAACTTGATGCCACACTTGCAGATCTTACGAGGGCTGAACTACGGGCAGCATTGTTTGCTGGAGAGTCCGACAGGAAGTGGGAAGAGTTTAGCTTTGCTGTGCTCGGCGCTGGGATGGCAGCGGGCACAGTTGGGTAAGTTTGCTTCCACATCCGGCTCTGATAAGTGAGTCTCCGCGAAGTAGGATGCCTTAAACCTGTTTACGACTTTCTAAATACGCTTTTTAACATAAATAGAGCCCTCTATACATGACATAACACCCCTATAATTACCCAATATACAGTAGTAGACAAAATAAGTGTGAGAATACATTGGTGGAGCTCCAGCAGGACTTCCAGAGGGGACTTCCAAGTGAGAGAGCAGTCGGCACTGACACAGGCTGGTCATCGTGTCCAATGAATTCAATTATTTTTGGGGTTATTAGCTTTGCCTTCTGACTGTCGCTCACATGGGGCTAAGTTTTGTTATAGGAAGGTGAGATGTGTTGTAATCACATCCAATCAGACAGAAGTGGAGTCATCTGGTCATGAGCAGGATATGGTAATGGTAATGGTTTTATTTCATTTGAACATGCATCAGATTACAATTGAATGATCACATAATCAGTTCACAGTTCCACATGTCCAAAAGGAGTAGGAAGAAGCAAAGCTTATTAAATTCTACCCTTCCATCTGGTACTTTTACAATCAGTAACTGTTACATTTGTTCACTTCCTGTTTTCATAATATAGTTTAAGGTTTTTTTTGTTTTTTTTTGTCACATGGTAATGGTAATGGTTTTATTTAATTTGAACATGCTTCAGATTACAATTGAGTGCATCCCATAATCAGTTCACAGTTCCACATGTCCAAAAGGAGTAGGAAGAAGCAAAGCTTATTAAATCCTACCCCTCCATCTGGTACTTTTACAATCAGTAACTGTTACATTTGTTCACTTCCTGCTTTCATAATATAGTGTAAGGTTTTTTTGTTTTTTTTGTCACGTACCGAAGTAGGAGGTGATATGAGCATCCAATGACATAATGGGTACCATAGTAAGTGTCAATATAGTGATATGTATAGCACATCATGACTGGTTCAAGACTCTTCATCCTTGTATTTAGCAAACATCAACTGCTTGTATTGTTTCTTGAATTGGCTCATCGTTGTGCATTGTTTGAGGGTCTTACTCAATCCATTCCATAGTTTGATTCCACATACTGAAATGCTATGGCTTTTTAACGTAGTCCTAGCATATAAGTGTTTCAAATGTAGTTCTTCCCTGAGATCATATTTCTCCTCTCTTGTAGAGAAGTATTGGATGACATTTTTAGGTATTTGGTTATTTTTAGCCTTATGCATTATTTTAGCTGTTTGAAGACTACATCAGCTAGTTGAAGTATTTGTGATTTTAGAAATAAGCAGTTAGTATGTTCTCTGTAGGCGGCATTATGAATTATCCTTAGGATGAACAGTAAATAAAATGGGTGGATGGATGACGGCTGTTTGCGTTTATGTTTGATTGCAGATAAAATGCAAGGAGGAGGATCTGAAGATCAGAGCCAGGCTTGTAAAATGTCTGGCGACAATAAGAGGTCAAATGTCAGCATCCCATGTGACTGTGTATGCCATAGCAAAGTCTCACCTGTCTCGAAGGTGACGCCAGTCAAGGCTGATGTTATTGATTTGACTGCCTCACCCTCCAAAGAGACGTCACAGCAGCTGCATGCAGGATCACAAACCAGTAGGTTTATGGCACATCTTCAAGCAAACCGTTTTGCTGATGTTGTTTGATTTTTACACTATGATGAATTATATTTGAAATCATCTGTACCACAGTTCCACCAACTGTTGGCTTTTGGAGGCTGGATCAGTCAGAATGATCAAATATACGCTCCTGATCAAAATGTTTAGACCAGTTGGAAAATTTGCAAGAAATTGAGATTTTCTCAGCGCACGACTATGGTGCGTTCAAGGACCTTCACAAATAAATCAGTTCGCGAAGTATGAAGACAAGTACACGTTATGGGCTGGTACATGTATACTGTACATTCGACTTGTATTGTTACGTATTGGTGAATTATTACTGACTTTGGGTGAACCAAAGCTGGCATATTTTCAGACAAAATAGAAAATTTTTTGACAAATTTTTGTTGGATTGAATTGTGAATGTGCAGGGAGCCACTGTATTGAGATGGCTGATTGTGATAAAACTGATTACTTCTTGTCATCAGTCTTATAAGCTTGAGAGATAAGATATTTCCATGCAGTTGATCAGATGATAATTAGTATCGATACGATACGATGTCCCGTGTACTGAGCCCATCAGTGACGTCATCAACAAAACGTATTTTGTATTAAGTACCAAGTGTATTGACCAACTTGTCAACCACAGTGACAATCTACAAAGTACAGAATATTCATCCATCTACTTTCTGCATATTTGTCAGCGGAGTCACTTCCCAGAAAAACGTTTCTGGATTCTCACCTGAGTGAGAACTCCCAGTTTTCCATCCTTGCCGACCAGGATGATTTCCAGCCACAGAGGAAACGCATTCGCACGGCTGAACCCAAGGTAGCACCTTTTCACACACTGTTCTGTTGTGAATTTACACACTTTGGTTGTGTTCACTTTGGGTTAGAGATATTTCTTTCATTATCAGACTCATTGGTGTCCGACCAGGCCTGTCACGATAAATCAATTAACCACACAAACTCAATAATTTTGCCAAGCTCGATATATTGACCGAGACACTGAACAGGATACGGTGGTTTGATCGTGGTGAGAGCAGACAGATACTTCTCGCAGGACAAACGCCAGGGTCAATGTGTGACAAAACTACTGTAAACAAAAAAATACAGCTTCCCACCTTTTCGTCTCTTCTCCTTCCTCCCCTGGAACAAGCGCGTGTGTGCCATTTATTGCTTCTACGTACGTAAGCATGTGTTTCGACCTGGGCACACTGTCGTAGATGATGACGTCACCAAGCGTCACTGCTACCGGACTGGCAAACTATCGTCAAGAGGTGTCCAAAACGTCCTTGCTTTGCATATTGTCCCCGTAAATGTCACGTAAAAGGAGTTTGGAATAAAATGAGTTAAATAGTTTAAATAGGGTGTATTTGCATTATTATGACATTAATGAAATATGGTCTTAAAATAATGCAGACAATATTATTTATTTAGTTTATTGGTATTAATTAGTATTACAATTATTGTCCATCAAAAAGTGTCATGGTGACATTATGTTGTACGTCGTACTCTGAGTGAGACAAAATATACCAATGGTCTGACATAAAGTGAAATGTATGAAAACTGGATTTTCCCATAGAAATCATCACGACTTTAAGAAGTTTGCCTTTGGAAAAGGACGTCCTGTTTCCTGTCCCACTGTGGGGAAAAAATAAATGGCAACTGTTGGGTGGTTTCTGTTGGATCTCATATGTAAAACGTGGTCTGTTGCAGGGAGTGGTGTTTACCGAGGAGATGCCAGAGATGGCAAATCCCTCTTCAGGTCCTCAGCACTGGACTCCAAAGGCAAAAAACCATGGCGCTGATTTGGCGTCTTCTTGCTCTGTGAGTATACACGACTGTCACATGGGGTCAATATTTATTTACATTGTGGGAGAGACTGGACTGGACAGTCTGAAGTTTCTCAAGAGAAGAGGTTACTTGTCAGTGAGCCATTCTTAAAAAATGAATGAATGAGTGTTCAGAGCCATCCCAAGCGTCTTTCAGGGCTCACTTCCAAATGCGCAAACCTCATTATCTGAAACATTGGCATGGTTTAACACCAGAGTACAACATTCTAATACTATTCTAACCATGGCCAAACAGCAGTCAACAGCATCGTCTTTCTGACTTCAAAGTGATCTCCACTGGGTGGCGATACACTCCACCAAATATGTTGACTTTGTGCCATAAGCCTGGAGCAGATTGAAGCATTTGTCCTTGTCAGTGGCGTCATTAGGCCAATTTTAGGGAGGCTGAAGCCCCCCTAAAATGTTCTTAAGCCCCCCTAAATAATTTGATATTTTTTCTTTTTATTTTTTTTAAATTGATTTTTTTTTACAAATTTCCTATAATAGGGCAAAAGCAGGCTAATAAGCAAGCCAATAAGCAGGCTAATACTAGCCTTCTAATACTAGTAGTAGTAATAATCAGAAGAAGAATAATGATGATAGCACGAATAAAGGCATATATTGATCTTAATAATAATAGGCTAATTAATAATATAATGATTATTATATAACTGATCACTGTCCACTGGACAGAATGGTTGCAGAGCTTGATCAATGGTTTTGCAGTGTAGATTGTGTGTACTTGTGTAAATTTAATGGTGGCCTAAAACAATTGAGTATCTCTACTAAATCTGTCCAAAAGTGGGAAAGCCATATCCCAGTTCTTATTTGTTATTTGTTTTTTTTGATTTTTTGATTTTTTTGAATGTCTACAACATTCATTCATATCCTGTGCATCTCCAGGGGGCCAAGCCCCCCCTGTCCTCAGAACCTAGTGACGCCCCAAGTTGTTGCCATTGTTGAGCTGATTTGACTTGTTATCAGTGTGTAATGGCTGTCTTTTTTTTTTCTATGTTCTGGGGTCTCACTTGCACCAGGGTCCTCCTCATATCCTTGCCCTCCACATGACCACTTCAAGTATAAAGGGTCAATGGAAAACACCTCAGGGATGTAACTGTCCCATCCGGGTCATGGTAGTCCGCAAAGGTTTAATTGTAACCATAAATGATATTTATGGGCTTGCTTCGAGGGATTTGGTCCTTGGGTTGGATTTTAGGAATGTTATGTTACCAGTGACTTTCTCTGACAAACCAAAGGGACCACAGCGTTCTGCCAACAGTATCGTAATGGAGTTGGTGCTGACAAAAACAGTCGTAACCAGACTGTTACGACTAGACTAGACCACACCATACTTAATTAGTGAGGCCTTGGATGTGTTTTTTTGTGCAGACTTTATAGGTAAAATAGGTGTGTCCCATTAGGGCATTGTTAGCTGCCTCATGGTGGCTGTGTTTCTCTGTTTAGAACGCACAGAAAAGGGAAAGATGTGTTTTTGTTTCACATAAGGATTGTGGAGGATGGAAAAAAAAATGCACTTAAAAAAATTCCTTTCTTTTATCCCTGTGCTTGTCTTGCACACTGGCAGGGGCGTTGCAAAGGAGGGAGAGATGGGTTTACTGGTAGGAAGAAGCTCTACACTTATCATTTCATAGGAGCAGAACCTTTCACATGAAACCATCTTTAACCCCAATGGTGGTTGGAACAGCCTCTAATTTCCCTTCACTTTCTTTTTCCTGGACACACTACTTAGTAATGTAACCACAAAACCACAAAACGTAACCCGAGTAGCACCTGTATTTCACTTCAAATGTAACTTATGCTGTGAGACGCCGCCAGGACGTCTTTTTGAGCATCTAATTCAGTTTTGGTGTTTTCTCCCAGTCCCCCGAATGCCACCAGTGTCTGTGTGCTTCAGCCAAGGGAAATCTGAAGGATGAAAATGGCAAAAAGAAGATACCGAAGATACCCAAGATTTTCTTTGGCACGCGCACGCACAAACAGATCACTCAGATTGCCCATGAGATGAAGCGTACGGCGTACTCCACTACTCCGATGACCATATTATCCAGCAGAGATCACACCTGCGTCAACCCTGCTGTGGCACCTCACGCCCACCGGAACGAACTCTGCAAAGAGCTACGAGAAGGCAAAGATGTGAGATTACACTAACACACATGGGAGTGGAACAAAACATATTTTGAGTTAGCGATTCATTGCAAACAAGCATTTAAGTGGAATAGGCTGTTCATCAGCTGACCATAAAACACTAAAAAGCCCCTAAAATATAAATAAAATGTATAAAAAAGGAGTGATTAATGAGAGGCTGTGACGTTCACCTGAAACATGGCTGCTTGATGCCAGTGTTTCCAGGAGGCGAGTGGGAATGAAGCTCCACTGTGCCGTGTGGAAAACATCTCAGGCGGGATCTCCTTGTCATGCCAGTAACGTTAGAAGCCATCAGGACCATCAAGGGAGAATAAATCGTTCTTCCACCTTTCAATGTCTCATGTTTGGTTCTCCTGCAAATTCCAAACCTCCAATTTTAAAGGGGACAAGGCCTCAGCAGGCTCCTCCTTTCTCTGGCACATGGTGTCTGTTGCTTAATGGACTGCACACCAGTAACGACCTTCATTTTGCAGAGGATGGTCCGCGTTCCTCCGGCTCAGGGCCGGTGACATTTTCGGGTACTTTTTTGTTTTTCAGGATGTTTTTCAGAAGTTTGAAATTACCAAATTACTGCGTCCAACCTCAGCAGCAATGGCACGCCTTGCAGCTCAGCAATCCCACCGTGTTCAAAGAGAGAAAACCTTTTTTGCCTTTGCCATCATCATGACACTAAATCACATCCAACATTTTGCCCAGTTGTTCTCTGTTCTCTTAAACTTTTGATTAGCTGATAAACAACCTATTTCGGTTGAATGCTTGTTTGCAATTAATTCCAAAATGCATTATTGTCATTGTTTTAACATTCCGGCTCTGAATGTATTCCTTACCGAAAAGTGTTTGTTCATCTCAGGGAAAGTCCTGCCGTTACTACCACGCCGTACAGAAAATGAGCAACCAGAGCACACTCCAACTGGTCCACGGAATGCAGGAAGCCTGGGACATTGAGGACATCGTCATGCTGGGCAAACGGCTTCGTTCCTGTTCATACTATGCTGCTCGAGAACTCATGCAAAGCTCCCGCATCGTCTTCTGTCCATATAACTACCTGCTGGATCCAATGATCCGAGAGAGCGTGAGTAGATTCTGGTTCCTTTCACATTTCTCAACCAATTCCAAAATGCTCAGTTCATTTAGGACATCAACGCTGGTGATTGAAACTTTCCAAAAAAAATAATTGTACCTTTTTTCACCAGAATTTCCTGGTGGGACTGTCCAGGTCGGACTTGCTCTGCATGTGCAAAATTAGCATTCATTCATTCATTTACTACCGCTTATCCTCACGAGGGTCGCGGGGGTGCTGGAGCCTATCCCAGTTGTCTTCGGGCGAGAGGCGGGGTACACCCTGGACTGGTCGCCAGCCAATCACAGGGCACATATAGACAAACAACCATTCACACTCACATTCATACCTATGGACAATTTGGAGTCACCAATGTTTTTGGAATGTGGGAGGAAACCGGAATACCCGGAGAAAACTCACACATGCACGCTGGGAGAACATGCAAACTCCACGCAGAGATGGCCGAGGGTGGAGCAAAATTAGCAATTCATGTATAAAATATATGTAAAATAGAAATAATAATAATATATCACATTTATAGTGTTCAGGATTTGCCAGTCCCTAATCCTCTTTTTCCTCTTTTTTTAAATGTGTCAGATGGCGATTGATCTTTCAGGCCACATCCTGGTTCTGGATGAAGCCCATAACATTGAAGACTGTGCCAGGGAATGTGCCAGCTACACACTAGACCACAATAGTTTGCTGTTATGCACGGAGGAGCTTGACGGCATGGTCACCAACAACATCCGCCGATCACAGCACGAGCTTCTGAGGGACTTCTGCTATTCCCTCACCAAGTTAGTGACTCGGAAAAGCAATTTGAAATGGTCTTATGGAGCTATCTGATGGTGTGCACGTATCTTCTTGTGATGTATGTTTGTCCATGCAGCTGGATCCAGGAGAGCCAAAGCCTTTTGTCAGATCGGGGATATGAAAATGCTAGTAAGGTTTGGAGTGGAAAAGACATACTGGCCATTTTTCACGGCCGAGGTATCACTCCTGACTCCTTCCGGATGCTGCAGGTACACTAGCATCTTCTTTTAACAGGTCTGGGCTGCTCACCAAATACTGTATAACGGTGTCTAAAAGTGTTTGCCCCCTTCCTGATTTCTTATTTTTTCCTGTGTTTGTCACTTAAATGTTTCTTCAGATCATCAAACAAATGTAAATATTAGTCAATGACAAGACACCTGCTCACAAAATGCAGTTTTTAATTGAAACTTTTTATTATTAAAGGGAGGAAACAATCCAAAGCTCCATGTCCCTGTGTGAAAATGTGATTGGGCCACTTAGCAGAAACAACTGCAATCAAGCGTTTGTGATAACTTGCAATGAGTCTCTTCCAGCGCTGTGGAGGAATGTTGGCCCACTCATCTTTGCAGAATTGTTGTCATTCAGCCACATTGGAGGCTTTTCCAGCATGAAGCCTTTTTAAGGTCATGCCACAGCATCTCAATAGGATTCAGATGAGGACTTGGACTAGGCCACTCCAAAGTCTTCATTTGGACCCAAATTGGTTTCAGCTTGAGGTCACCAGCAGATAGCCGGACATTCTCCTTCAGCAGAATTCATGCTTCCATTTATTAGAGCAAGTCTTTCAGGTCTTGAAGCAGTAAAACAGCCCCAGACCATCACACTACCACCACCATATTTTACTGTTGCTATGATGTTTTATACCACAGATGTAATGGGACACACACCTTCCAAAAAGTTCAAATTTTGTCTGGTCAGACCAGAGTATTTTCCCAAAGGTCTTGGGGATCATCAAGATGTTTTCTGGCCAAATGGAGACCATCC